>NC_091758.1:34051075-34351075 GCF_043380555.1 Nothobranchius furzeri
AGCGCTTCTGGTACTCTTTGGGTCGCAGCAGCTTGCAGCGCCGCTGCGATACCCTCACGAGGGCCGAGCAAAATATCAAACACAACAGAAATTCATGCGTTATGATTGCTGATTGGTTGCTGGTCATGTGGTGTCAATTGCCTCTCGTAACCCGGCGCAAAACTCGTCTTGTAGACTCTCGCAGGAGGGGAAAATGGGCTGAAAAAGTGACAGAGTGGAAGAATGTACGCCCGTCTTTAGGCTACTGCCCCCGCCACCCGACCCCGGACAAGCAGCCGAAAACGGATGGATGGATAATTGTAGGTGGATCATTTCACATACGTTACCTCTCAAAACATAAAGGAGTTTTTGCATTATAATGTCTGACTTTGTCCAGCCAAGATGTGTTATTATTATTGAATATGCAATTTCATTTAAAGACTGAATAAAAAAAAAGAGAAAATCACAATATTTTGGTTGGAATATTTTTAATTGATTATTAAAGAAATAATAAGACATGACAAGAATAAACAAAAATAAATATGTTTCTTATCTTATCACTTGAAAAAGTATTTTAAAAATCATCTTATGTGCACTGAATAACCTCAGTTTGGAGAAATAACTTCAGACAGGACAGATGACAGGACAGGACCATTTTTATATTTTACATGTTTTTACATTACTTTATTTTTGCACAACTCTGTTGCTGTGAAGCTCGCACACAAGAATTTCACTCGCATGTACTGTACCAGTGTACCTGCACATGTGACGTGACAATAAAAGTGATTTGATTTGATTTGATGAGCTCAGAGCTAGTCGGCATGGGAGAACTGAATGCTATTTTAAAATCTTTTATCCCATTCTGAATCTCACATTAGGCTGATATTTACGCCCAGTTCTGTGCAGAAATGGGGAAAGGTTTGGGGAATTCAAAAGTTTCCTTTTGCCCAGAATTTTATTATATTATTGTGGATAAACCACGAATTGTGAATTTTATGGCAACATAAAGCTGTCAAATATATTTTGGAAATCAGATTTGTTTCTAGTCAGAGATCTATCCCCAACAGGTAAGATGTTTATTAATCCACCGTCTCCAGACAACCCCACACACAAACGTTTAAAACGACTTATTTCTGAATGACGCTACAAGCCATCTGACCTGTGATCGTGTACAACTGGGTTTGGTGGAGAATTAGTAACACATGAATGCTGAAAAACACAAAAGGAAGCACAGATGAATATCAGTGTCTTAAGCCGGCGGTGTTTTCACCAGCAAAATAACCAAAATAGATGATGATTGTTGCTACCGGCTGCTTCTTAGTGAAGTATTCTTTGAATTAAATTCATGCTACAATAAACTCTTTCCTGTTTTGGAATAAGAGAAACAATTGATAAAATACATTCAAGATGACCCTCAGAAGGATTTGTATGCTGCGTTATTCCCTATCCCGCACGTTCCTGGGAAGACAAATTTGGCTGGAAGCGGATGCGTCGTCCCCTCTGTGTGCCCTTCCAGCTCTTTCCCTCCCCTCCTCCGTTTCATCCTCCAGCTCTCGCTTCCGTCCCTGCATCCATATTGAAAGCACTCCCTTTCATTTCAATGGCTTTCACAGGCTGCTTTCCATCTCCCCTCTATTTTGTCTCAGTGCAGACTCCAAATGCACCAGCCCGGGGTCAGGAGCTGTTTCTTATTCCCTGTCAGAGCGATCCCAACTGGGCTGCAGCCTAATGAATCATTTCCTGCAAGATATAGTGAGAAAATCACTTTCAGAGTTTGGAGCAGCATGAATCTCACATGCGCTTTCCTCTGTTCTACTGACTATGTGGTGGAGCCAGGCGGTGTTTGGCTATACTTGTGTGCAGACATGGTCACACATGCACACAAACACACACAGCGAGGGGCTAACTTTGCGCGCCTCTCATCTGAACTTTTATTTCTCAGGCAGCTACTTTAGCCTTGATGAAGCAACAAATGCGTCTGAAATGACTTCAGTCAAATGAACATGTGGATTTCAGATGTTTTGTCCTTTTTTCTTTATTGTACCGTCTTTGCTTTCAAGAAAACAAACCCATTTGCAATTGCCAAAACACTCCCCGCCCATCATATTCTCGCATGGAAGCTCACAACAGATCTTCATGTGCAGCTTGTGCGCTGTGTCACGTAGCATGTCCATCTGGGCTTCCAGACCTCCTTGCTGCATTGCCGGGGCTGAATGTGTACGTTAAGCATCATTAAACAGGTGGCTCCACATCCCGCCTACAATTCCCAGGTTCCTGCTTGGCTTCTCAGTTTTTCGTTTCTACTCTGTAACCGTATTTGTCTCGCCTGGTCTTACCCAACAACTTTCATATATTTTATTCAAACTCTCCTGTTTTCTAGCTACAGCTTCGCCTTTGCCCCCATTTTGGGCTGTTTGGTTTGGCCGCTCGCCTGGATAAGTACACACTCTGTCCCCGACCATCGGACTGATTTGGGAGGACTATTTTCCCTCGGAGCTTCACCTTTTACTCCCCTCTTGTCCTCAATGTACCACTCTGTTAAAGAAAAGTCTCTGGCAGCCAGGCGAGCCAGAAAAAGAACATGACACATGGAAAGCTTTATCTGTTTCCTCCATTTCACTTATCTGTCACAAGCTTATCCAGAAAATTGGGTAACAGTTGCTGCACCACTTCCCACATCAGCGACACTTAATTTTCTCAAGATCTGGCTCTTTGAAAACTAAGTCCCTCTGAAACTCTAATTTGGGCTAATTGCTGGACCACATTTTCATCTCAAGCTGCATGACCAAATAGGTGGCTGCACAGAAGGCTATGCTCATTGGATTTTTACAAAAAAAAAAAAAAAAGACTTATTGACGTGTGTAGAAAATTTTCCAAGCCATGCATATTTCTTGCGTTGATTCACATTTCCTATAAGGTGAGGTTCTGCCAAAGTAAAATACGCCTCAAGATTCAGTCTTTTCCAACGAGTCCTATTTCACAAACTCCTGCCCGTTAAATAAACAGAGGTTTGGCTGCACAGACTCTTGAATCGGCATCAAGCTGCTGCTGCGTTTAAATCCAGTAATAGATATCCTTGGCCTTCGTGGAATTTCATTCGCTCATTTCGCTCATTCTTCGGCATGAACGTGCCATTTCTCGAGTGTTATAGTTGGCATACTGACCAACAAGGTCTGAGCACCTCTTGTTTGCATGCAGAAAATAAAAAAAAACTCTTTCTGCAAAAAAGAAATCTGTCACTATGAACATTTTATTTTAGAACAGAGTCGACTCCTTATTTCTGCTCTTATGTTGGCTTTTGATGCCTTTGTGTGTTTCACAATTTTGTAAAAGCTTTCGTGCTTTCACGAAAAAAGCAACATACTTGTATTTCAACTGTGCTACAGCTAGGACAAAATGCTGGCCTGATTAAGACCTGCTGTGACTTTCCAAGAAGCTGTTTAGAACATTAAAATGTCATCGTTTAAAAGCAAAAGAGTCAAGAAAATTGAATCATACGTGATACCATTCTGCAGTGACTGTTTGTGGTACTTGAGAAGGATTTCTCAATTCAATCAGTGAAATAAGATGTAAAGATTTAGATGATATGTCCATATTTGGCTCTAAAAGTACACTTATTATGAATTATTTTGTAAGTAAAAATTGTTCTATGATCGCTACAAAACATGTTTATGAAGTTCTTTGTAAAAATTCCCTCTCACATCAAGCAATTTGAGCAGTTATATTTTTGACATTTTAATGACCTGTTTCAGGGTTTTGTCACTCTAACCCCCAAATTCCACTACCTCCGCTCCGCTCCGCTCCGCTCCGACACGAACGCCGGAGCAAAATCGGTCCCGTTCTAGTCAGTCAGAGCAATTCCACTACTGCGGCCGTGCTCCGGCAGTGCGGCGCCGTGCGCCGCCCTCTGTTCCAGCGTCCGGCAAAAATAGAATCGATCCTATTTTTGCCAGACGCCGGAGCACCTCTGCAGTAAATGGACAGGAATCACAACCGCCCAACAGGAAAAGGAGCGAGCACAACTTCCGTTTTTCACAATAAATCGATAAACAAAAGGCGTTTTTTGTTTCATATGCACAGGTTTAACAACTTTTAACAACTATCAATGGCGGCTGAAGTTTAAATGCACAAAATTAAGCCATAAATACAGTTTCTACTATCAAAGTAGTCACCCTTTGTTGATCCAAACTCTGCTGATCTCTCAACACAAATGATGGGCAGATTAAACAGTTCATTTCGATGCTTCTCCCACACAACGGGTGTTTGGATCTAACTTCCGCGTTTATTGCTCGGACTGTATCGCAAGATCTCGAAAATCCCATGCATGCTTGTTTGCCCACCTCAGGTCTCCGCACCGGAGCGGAGCCGTTGTAGAGCGGGTACCAGTAAAAATTGAGTTCGGAAGCGAGCGGCTGCGGAAGGCGGGGGCGGACCGGAGTGGAGCGGAGGTAGTGGAATTTGGGGGTAAGGAAACAAGTTTATTTTTCATTTGTAAGACACTGGGTTGAAAAGGAAGGTTGTTTTGTGTTTCCTGTACATGGACTTTTATTTTGAAAGGCTACATTTGAGCTGCTCTGCCAGCCACACCTTTAATGATGGATGCAAACCAGGTGTGTGAAGAACACACAACCTGGATGAAGTGCTGGCAAGCAGACAGCTGAGAATGGACTGAAAGCATTCAATCTCTTGCTAAAGCAACACATTCTCACACCCAAGGCGTCAAAATATGACGCGTGACCAAGCCTCAATATATGACAAATCGGGATGCCCCAGCGCGTCAGGGTAGCGTCCCAGAGCATCGGTATCCGACGCTGGTGTTGACATGGACCTTAGAACTACTTGTGAACTACTTAACCTTCCCCTCACCCCAATCCTAACCTTAAGGTCAAAGTGTATGGACCTTAAGGTTAGGATTGGGGTGAGGGGAAGGTTAAATAGTTGAATAATGTCCGTGTGACCGCACACGTCAAACACTGACGCCAGCGGAGCCATGTGACCCAGCGTGTCCCTGAACGTCGTATCTTGACACGCTGGGGCGTCCCGATTCGTCAGGACTGAAGAAGTAAGATGGATTCCTTTTTGTTTAAGCAAACAGCCAACGAGGTATTTATTTGTCTTTTTTTTGTTTGCACATTATTGTATTTGTTCTAACTGTAAAATTCTGTATATTCTGTTTCACGGTTTAAAGGAGGTCTAACAAAGAAGGACAGAAGAGGTCAACAAAGAAAAAACAATAAACCCGTGAAAGAAATCACTTGCGTCTGTGTTGCTTGGAGGGAGTCATACCCACCCATCCCCCAGTCTGGCTACTATTGGCTAAGAAGCTCCGATATCAGGGAGGGGCTCCAGCACCAGCTGTCTCCTGCAGGTGGGAGAAGAATCTATGCTAATTTCCCCTACGCTATGCTAATTTAAAGTTTGTGATGTCACAAACAGGAACTTTTTAAAACAGCTTGTTTTAGACAGATGACTGATAGAAAACGGATGGACGGATCCTTTTTTTTATTTTCGGAGTGTTTGCAGTAACCCAAATGAAAGCACAAAAGGATGCAAAAGGTGAGTTTTGCATCTTATATCTCCATTACTGGACTGGCAACCTGTCCAGGGTGTATCCTGCCCGTTTGCCCGAAAACTGCTGGAGACAGTAGGCATCCCCCAATGACCCTGTGTGGACAAGCGGGTATAGATAATGGATGGATGGATGTGAAAATGCCACGTAAGATAAGAGTTTTGAGCCCAGCACATTAAACTGTTGGCTTGCAGTACAATTATGCAATTACCAGTTGTAGTGTCAGCCACAGGACACCCAGATGGATGCTGGGATGTTTGGGGACAAGTTTTCTCATGGTGCAGATACTGTTTTCTCAGCTGGTCCACCCAGGAGGATGCCCTCCCCGTCCTTTTGTGAAAGTGTTTGCTGCGGTCCCTGAATTACAGATGTGCCCATTACGTCAGTTAACATTCATGCTTCAATCTATTCATTGGTGACTTACCACAAGTAAAAAGACAGATGTCAAACACTCATCTGTTAACCGGTAATTCTTTTCTTTATTATCTGACCTGCCTGGATGGAAATTGTTACGCGTAAGTGCTTTTACATCTCTTATTAGACACTCGCAGTTAAAGTTTGCAGACTTTAAAGGACTTGGTACCATGCAACCATAAATGCAACAGATTGTCCACTTTACTGTGTGCATGATCACGCTGGAGAGAACATATCACAGCTTTATCTTGCAGGTCCATATCGACATTAATTACCAAAAAGGGTAGAAAGAAAAAAGTGAGTAGAAGGAGAGCGGAGCATAATGTAGCTGTTGGCTGCAGCTCCTGGCAGGGAGTAGGATGGAGAGGCGGGAGGGGGACACAAGAATGTCTTATTTTTTCTGGCAGATGAGAGAAGCGCTACCTTGGAGGCGGTTTTCAGAAGAGACCTAAACATCTCAGTTCCTGGCAGCCAAGCCAGCAGGGGGTGGGAGTGCGTGTGGAGGGAGCAAAGAGGAGAGGAAAAAGCATAGTTGGGAGTGATGGGTGGGTGGTTATGATGAGGGGCCCATGCTGCTGGGGAGTCATCCAAAGTCCAGACTTGCTTAATGGGTTCTCCTAAACTGAGAGATCTCAGTCTGGAGAAGTGGAGCAGACACTTGGAGTCTTGTCTTGTCTGCAGTTGGAGCTCGCTTATGGCGAGGTGTGACATCTGTGCTGTGTGTCCGACTCACAGGACATAAGCAAACATTTGTGCGTGTGTGTGTGTGTGTGTGTGTGTGTGTGTAGCCTGACTCACCAGTGACCGTTCATACCAAAACTTTCACTTCCTCTGACTCACCAAATTACACCAAAGAGTTCAGCTCAAATGAGAGCGAAACATCAAGCGGACAGCAGTGATTTTTCTGGGTCGGGCAGCAATCCACACAATTTTCAGCTTCTGACTCTTGATTACAGTGGTGGACTCGTGCAACCCCAACCATTCCTGGTTGAACCAAACAATTATTGCTGAATTTCCACATGCTGAAGACAAATCTTCAGATTTTTACAATTCATTTATTAAAAATAATTCTTCTATTTCCACTTTGCCCCACCTTTAGGAAATACTGTGCTCATTTCTTGCCTTTAACTGTTGCACTCTGTCTGCATGAGACTGACTCTCAACCGCTCTCAACTGACGTTCAAAGTCGTAGGCAGCGAAGCGTCTCTGTGCAGCGGAAAAGCCCGGGTGGACAGTTTGTTTAATATAGGGAGACCATATTTCTATTTCCAAAAACAAGGACAGGGGATCGGTGCCTATGATGTCACACTACGGCAACGCCACACAAACCACGTTGGGACCCATTTTTTGTAAGAACTAAATTAATATCAGATTCTGCCAATAAAAGGGCTCTAAAACAATTCATATGTAAATATTTAGCATATTTATTGCAAAATCTCATTTTTCTGCTTTAGTGCTGCAACAAGGTTTTATTAACCCTTTGGTGCATAATGGTCACTACAGTGGACAGGTACTCAAAATTGTTATTTATTTGTTTGTGCTATTAAGCACAGCTGTTGAAGACTTTATTGCATTTGAGCCCCTCCATTTGGACTTCAGTAAGTCAAGCCAACATTTTTCATGCTCAGAATGCACACTGTCCACTGAGGTGGACATGTAATAAATTATTTGTAAATTATAAATTTTTACAAAAAATGTTTGTTGAAATTTGTTTCATTCACACCTAAAGACAAATGAAAAAAATTGTTAAAAAAATCATGGTTGAAGATTTCATAATTCATGCATCAAAGGGTTAATAATAAATTATTATACCTTTTGTTTTACTACAGCATCGGTAAGCTTCCTGTGCACAGATTATTAAGGGTGCTTGTTTCAGCTGTGAGATTAGACGATAGGGTCAATGAAAAAATAAGTTGTCACACTCTCCATGGAAACTTTCAGAGAATCCACAAATAGTGGCTTTCAAACGGGTTTTGTTACTTTTTGCAAGTTTAGAAGAGAAGCAGATGAGACATCATGTCTGATCATTTAGTTTTTCATCTGTTAATATTAGAACATGTCAGTGATGTCTGAGGGGCTTTTACAAACACTGTATAACTAATACTACTGGAGAGGGTATGAATTACACAGAGGCTTCTGGGGGAGCCCAGTTATGGGGGTGTTCTGTTTTGCCTTGGCCCCCAAAATGCGTTGAAACGGCCCTGGGTGTGTGGCTGAGTTTTGAAGGTGATCTGAATTGTATCAGATGTATAAATATTACATGTGTATAACTTATTGCTTTATACAGGTAAAAACGTGTAGTGGAGATAAATCTACCTACATTTTACTTTGTTTCCTTGTTTTTATTTAACTATTTCCTGTCCTGTCTGTCTCTCATCTTCCTGCATCTCCTCTAAACTCTCCAGAAAAACGGCTGCCTGGATTCTTACTTTTTCACCTCATCAGTTACTCTTGAGCAAAGCGGAGCGCGCGTTTCGATGCTGCGTCAGTGAGGTGAAATCCCCGCAGCACAGGTGATGAGCTCCGCAGTAGCAGAGTGCTTCAGGCACAGATAAGACAGAAAGTAGAGAACATGTGCAGACGTGAACGATCGTGGGTTAATTATAGTTTTTTGGCTGCGCCACTTTGAGAATGGACCGTGCGCTGGACGCAGCAGCCTGGAGCTCACCGACGATCAGCGCTCTGCCGCTCTCGGTGCTCTCCGCTCAAAGAACCCCGGTACGCTGAGAGTCCATAAATGATGTAATATAGGTAGAAACGTTTTTTCCGGCTCTCCCTGGATGTGTAGGATATCCGGCTCCCCCATAATTCGATCCCTGCTCCTGGATGAAAAAACGGACATTTTCATCAATACAAGAACCCCCCCGGACAGAGAGTGAAAGTGGACATGTCCGGGGAAACGAGGACATATGGTCACCCTAAAAGCAGGAGATTACAGATACAGTGTTTTGATCGTGCCCTTGCTGCCCTGGGCCTGGGCCCTTTAGAGTTTGTGGACCCCTGGGCAATTGTCCAGTTGCCCATATGGTTAATCCGGCCTTGCTCTCAGCCTGTCTCTCGTTGTGACTGAACGTAGCTGCTTGCTGCAGACACAAACAGCCTCTAATTCTGACAGGCTGTGTAAACGGTGTCTCCGGAACCTCGTGTTAGCCCCAATGTTTCAATAAGCACCCTTCATCCCCACTCTGTTATTCTTGGTGATCCAGACCTCCATCCCCAGCTTAAACCATCTTCCCTTTCACTTAGTCCCTGTTGGCCTCCTGCACTCCTTCAGAAGAATATGTAATCACACCTAAAGGCCAATGTTTTCTAGGAAGTGATGGATGCTTGTTGTAGTATTAGTAACATCAGTGCTTGTTTCCATAAACGGCGCTTAACTGATTACTTTTAGCTCCTCCAGCATATTCAGTGAGAACAGAACCGCAATGTCAGTCTTACGAAACTTACTATGGATGCTAACTCCACTGTAACAAATGCAGTGAAAACACATCCTTATTTTAGTTTCTTTCTTATGAAATCCTATTATATAACATGTTTAGTTTGATTTGCAGATTTTTCTCTTTCTCTCACCATTAGAGCACTTTTATTTTGAAAGTGAGTGCTGCATTTCCCCCCCCGCGGTTGTCTTAGTAAGTAAAGGTTTTAGGAAAGACTGAGAACTGACTGAACTAATGAAAATAAATTATTCTAGAATGGAAAACTCTGAGATTCTCTACTTTAAAAATATCATCTGCTTTCCCATATGGTGATTTTTGTTGTTTCTGTAGTTTTACGACCCTGCTTTAGTAATTAATTTGATTTTGACATAATGTTGGTCTAATCCGTTGATAGAAATAGAATGTAAATATCGTATAATAGACTGTTTTAGTTTCGTGCAATGCAAACCAGGGTCTATGGAGGGGCAGAGAGAAGGGTTGAAGCTGTTTGAGGTTGGTTCTGCACCTAAGTCACAGGAGAACGACTCTGATATGGGACTAAGTGAAATTATTTTGACAGACGGAGACAACGTAAGTTGAAGACAAGTGCAACATCCACAATTTCTGATGTAGAGACCATGCAACCATTTGATTCTGACAGCCTGATGCTTGCCGGATGTCTTTCCGGTAATTATGAGACCGCATTTGGTGGAAAGTCCCAACACATTTTTGAAACGACAGACCATTGGGTTCACACAAGGTAACAAACTAAAAAAGTCCATTTGTGTTATTTCATTGGTAATTGTTTTAGTTTTCAAAGCTCACTTATTCTAATTATTAATTTAAAAAATATATAATTATAATGTAACAGCCTGTAAAAATTTTCTAGAACTCAGAAAATGACTAGCCTAGAAATCCAGACAGACTGTAGCAGAAGCAAAATGATTTTGCTCAAAATGTCGGTCTAGCCACGCTCGTCTACTATTGGCCGAAGCAGTTTTGTGTCTTGCCAATCAGAACTCTGTTTGGTGAGCGGGATGTTGCTATGCTTATTAGAAATTGCTTTGGCATTAACTTTAGACTGTTTAGACTTGGGATTTTCTTTGAGTCAAGAGCAGATAGAGGTCCAACTGCCCCCGTTGACTGACATCCGTAGAAGTAAGTACGTCATAAAATTAACAGGCTATCTATGTCAAATGGGAAAGACCAACATCAAGTACAAGAGGCCTCAGGTTTCACCTTTCACCTACAATGCAGCGCTGTACCTAATTCCAAAACAGTTTCAGTCCAGGTCTTACCCTTCTGTATCTAATCAAAACAACCATTCCCAAGTCACCCTAACGACTTCAATGACTCCTCAGGGGGTAGAGAGGAGGGGTATTCATAGGTAGTTTCAGCTCATTAAGCACCAATAGACCGCTACAATTTATAAGCTTGACCCTCCCTTATTCCAGTCAGATTTGATAAAATTCCTCGGATGAGAAGCAAAACCTCTTCAAGAAACCAAATAGGTCCAGGAGCCTTCATTTGAACTTCTTTGGAAATTCCAGGAGTTCCTCAGGGAAATGCTAGAACATTTGCACAAACATATTGCTGTTCAATTGTCATTATATCCAGCATCTCAGTGAATTCCACAAGTCTGGTAAAGTCACCCAGAAGTTCTGATAGTGGAAATGAGCCTCACATTGTAGCATGACTGTTGCAGCAGCTACTCACTAAAGTCTGTTTACGGTAAATTGTGGTTATGGCTCAAAGTGGGGAGAAAAGTGTCCATGAAGACAGAGATATCTGGACAATACAAGCGAGGTAGCTTCTCTTCAGGCCAGCACTCATTTTGTCATCAGATGTCCAACAGTTCACCTGGCTGTCAGGGGACAACTGTAGAAGCTGTTGGATGGAGGAGGAGGAGGAACAGGCTGATATCCTGATGTTTTCGGTAAGCCAAGCTCCTTCACAGGGCTGCCTCTCCAGGGCTAGGAAAACATTGTCCAGGTGTGGAAGTTCTGACAAGACGATGGAGAATTTGATTCGTTTTTCTTCTTTCCAACATTATTCTCTTCTAATTCTACCTGTTCTGAACAAAACTAAAACGAGTCAGTCATTTCAGCTTAAGTAGCACGTATCTGTACATCTTCTATTTATCTTCAAGCTTCTCTCCCGTTTCACGCAAGATCATGATTCAGCATCATTGCCGTAGATCTCGGGTTACCCGTAAAAGTACACACAGCTATATTCTCAATAAGTTCTCTCTTGAAAACATATCCCATGGTCTCTTTCTATCAGATGATTCCAATTGCTTTATTCAGGATGAGTTGCACAATAGCAGCGTTGGTTATCATCGGAGCAAACATCGCTATCTCTGATGCGGTTTAAGATTGATGGATTCTTGAAGGTGCTGGACCTCCCTGGAAATACAAGACACTCACTCCGAAGCTCAGGAATGATGCATGACACCAGACATTATTTGCAGCAGATTTGGTTTGCTTTTAAGTTAGCTTCTACGGTTTGATAAATCCTGGGGGAGTTTTTTGGGTCTCAAGTGAAATCTTGCCAAATTCTGCAGGATTTATTAGAAAAAAAAAAAGGAATTACAGCTGTTTAGGCGCTGAAGAGCTGAAGTAGGAAAAATGTTTAAGGGGTGGAAGATGGGAAGAGGAGGAGAAACATTTACATGCCTGTAAAAATTCAACCATTTAACCTGAATCTCACCAAACAGGCCCACCCTCATTAATATGAGACGCTTTTAGACCATGATGTGAAAAAACTGACCACAGCACATCACTCCCCCCTTCCTGCACCTTTTGAAAATAAGTGTTTGTTATATGGAAAACAAATTTTGCTAATGGAGTCCTGCACACAGCGTTATTATTATTATTATTATTATTATTATTTTATCAAAGGCCCTGTTATTTCCGCTGCTCCACGGCACGACACACGGAACAGGAAAAACGAACTGTTCCACCCTGTAGTAATGAGTTGTTTATTGAAACAGGTCACTTCACGTGTCTTTTTGCTGGTCTTGGGAGGATGCACGGCAAAAGTGAACGGTGGCTTTAGACACAACAAAAAGCTGTGTAGTTAATCTGATGACGACTGCGTTTGATTAAAATTTCAAATGAAATAGAGTTAAATGCATTGGTATTTTTCTATGACAGTTCCACTGGTGCATCGGTATGATGGTTCTCCACTGAGCGAACAGCTAAAACATTAAACAACATCTCACTCATTTTGGAGAAATTTATAGTTAACATCCAAAGGGTGGAGAGCAAAGGTTTGGATGATGAAGAACATCAGAAAACTTTTGAACAGTGATCTGACTTCATTAACTCGTTCCCACTATCAGAACTTCTGGGTAATTTCACCAGACCTTCGCAGCATGGACATGTCTCCATGTCACCGGGACCGACAAAAAGACCCGCCAAGTACCTGTACTGTACTCGGTAAAGGCCAGGTAGAGTCCCTGAGTGGGACTTGGGGTTAAGTCATGCTGATTGGTTGCAACTAGGAAGTGATCGCAGACATCGCTTTTGTAAAAATGGAAGAATTGCTGGTGAATAGGAATAGAAGAAAAAAAGCAGAGTTCCCGTTGCTTTAAAATCACTGTTACTAAACTCCCAACACTGAAAAATGCAGACCCCCCCCCCCCCCCCCCCCCCACACACACACACACACACACAACGTCATTATTTATGCCATCTTTTTTTGCGGCTATAAAAACAACTGTTCTTCTGGTCATTGAATGCCGCATTTTTATGTCACACAGCTGCTCTTCCGGTTCCCTGAATGGATGAAATTACAGAATAAAGCTTTTAATAAAATGTTATTTTATTTCATTTTATTTGATGCTTTTGTGGTTCGTATGTTAACTGGTTCATGTTGTGTGTTGTACCACCAAGCAGTCACTCCCGTGTCCAAGACGAAGTTTCCCATAGGGACAATAAAGTGTGTTTTGATTAGAATGAATGTCCTCGTATGCCTGTTGCCACTGATCAGTGATGTCACTCACCGAAGAAACAGTCACGAGATGCTGACGTCTTAGCAAAGTCCTGAAAGGGCCAAATTTGTATGGAGACAGAAAGTCATCGTAGGAGAGGAGGGGAGGGGAGAAAGGGGATTTTAATGCTGAGTTGTGGTCGATGGCAGCAGGAGACTTGTGGGAGGTCACCCTGTGGCTTTGTGTACGTGCAGAATGTGAATATCCTCAGAGCTGAAAAGCTGTCAGCTAACCACTTTTTTGTTTTCCTTTTAGAAGTCAAACTCCACAGGTCGAGGGCTGCGGGGTTTGTGCAATGCCGAGCGGCTGAGGAAGGGTGAAAGGGAGTCTTTCAGCTGGACACACTCATGGACGTTTTGGGAAGCAGCGATGGAAACGGGGGAGGTTAGATGGCTCGTTGCTTCCTCTGGGTCTTCACTGTGTCGGAGCCAGTAAAGTATTGGATGTCCTCAAGCTGCTCAGCGTTAACCCGAGTGAAAACAAGCTCTGCTGCAGCGTTGCTCCTGCATGTAGGCAGGTAGACTACATACCACTCACTGAGGCATTGCTCCCGTGGGACAAACGGGGGGGGGGGGGGGGGGGGGGGGGGAGATAAAAAGAAAACAAATGAAAAATCTAAGCTGCTAGCCCACACTTAAACTAATATTTATGTACGAAACGTGCAGGAAGAGTAAATGTTGAGCATGGTGTGGTTTGGGTTTTCCCTAAAAGAAGGAGATGATTGAAGAGGAGGAATTCCAGATGGTGATGACAGTCCTGCTGATATCGAATCTTGTGTGATTCTTTTCTTTAAAGTTTTATTTCTGAGTCTGGAGCTTCAAACAAGCTGGTGTGCCTTCATGTCAGTCATGATGCTCATAGATTTTTGAGGTTGTCTTTTATTTAATGGTTTGTTTGTTTAAAAGGCCTGAAAAGTAGCAAAAACCATAGTCCACATCAAAGGGAACCAGGAAATAATGCATGAATGCATCTAATGCTGCTTTTGTTATCCAGAATGTTCTTGTTTTGTGACTAAATGACTATGAAAATGTATTTATCAAATGATTTTCTGATTCTTCAACTTTAGCATACCCTGCATAAAAACAGATCAAGGGCCTGTGGAGTATTTTGGATTACGGGAGTACATTACAATAAACCATCACATGCGCAGAGGGAGTGTGCAACTGTTTTTTTATCATGCATTTCTTTAATAATTGATCAAATTCATCCTTATGACACATCACATTTTTCACAGCCATAGCTTTAGATCATTGTGGACCTGTAACCCACAAAAGAAACAAAGCATGAACTTTAATTATGACTTCTACTGAGATCACAGATGCTGAGAGGTCACTAAATCCAAGTGACTAAATTAAATGAGTATAAAATGTTTATTGTGCATTCAAAACATTATTAGTTGTGATGAATGAAATATAAAAAAAACATTTAAACACATTTCTGGAACTCAGTCAAAGGGATGAGCATAAATTAGGTTTTACAGAAGTGTTTACAGAACAATAAACAGCTCAGTTAGTGGTGTTTTACACAGGATACATGACAAATGTTTACATGTTGTACACAGACGTTTTTGTTTTGATTTTAATAATGACAAACGTGACATTTCTGGGGGTCAAAAATAAAAGGTGATCAAAACGCCCAGGTGTAGAAACCCTCGTTTACATACCTGCTGTAATACAGGATGGGGATTTTTATTCACTTTTGAGTAATTCTCCCCTCAGCTTGGCAGTGATCTTGTAATTTAAAGGCTTCAGAGTCAACCCATAAGAAAAGTTTAGAGAGAAGTCCTCTTCCGGGCATTTTTCAAAGCTGCACTGGTGGAGCAGAATGGCAAAGAACAAAAATATCTCCACTTTTGCCACCATCTCTCCGATGCATCGCCTCTTCCCCGCTGAGAAGATCATGACATTGTTTGCTAGGTCTTTGTCCAGTGAGCCAGTTTCATCCAGGAAGCGTGAGGGGTCGAAGAGGTGCGGGTCCTTCCACCTTAATGGGTCGTGGTTGACAGACCACTGATTGATGAAGACGACTGTGTCTTTGGGGATTTTGAGACCACTGATGGTGACGTCAGAGGTTGTGGAATGAGGGATGGTGACGGGGACGAAGCTTGTGAAACGCATCGTCTCAAAGATGAAGGCATCCAGGTGAGGCAGCTGTGGTCTGTCCTCGACAGATGGCAGTCTGCTTCGGCCCACCGCTCCATCAACAAGCTCCTGAAGTCTGGTTTGCATGTCGGGGTGTTTTGCCAGCAGGAGAACAATCCAGTGAAGAGCCGTGGAGACGGTGTCCAATCCTGCACCAATCAGGTCTGACACCGTTGCCTCCGTGTAGTCGTTTGTCAGCTCGGTGATGTTTTCTTTGTCACTTAACACATTAATAAGGGCATCACTCATATCCCTAATGACCTCTGGGTCAAAGGTCTCTCTGTGCTCCTCCACTTTGTTCCTGACAAACTGGAAGAAACTTTTATTCAGACACTTAAAACTCTTGAAGATCCGCCTGACTGGGTTTGGGAAGGACTGGAGCCACGGCATCACGTCGACCAAACTGCCAGCTCCTATCGTCTGTCCGAACTGATCCACCTGGTGGAGCATGGCTCTGAACTCGGCATCATCGTGTCCATAACGCTTTCCAAAGCACAAGGCACAAATCACATTAGCAGCAGCCACAGTCAGCTCATGGCCAGGGTTGAAATACTGGCCCCGAGCGCTCAGTTTAAGGAAAATACCAACCAGCTCTTTGGCCTCCGCCACAATTTGATCCTCAAACGTCTTTTTGCTCTGACTGTTGGCAGACGAGAACGCTCTGATTGTTGTTTGGGCTATTTTCCTGTGCATCTTCCACTGTTTGCTGTAACTCCTGAAAGTCAAGCTCTTCCCCCCTGAAACAAACTGAAAGGACACAAAGTTGGGTCTGCCTGCAAACTCAGTGCTGTGCTGTACCAGGGCCTCGCGGATGGCCCTGTCGCCGTTCAGAACCACCACATCGCTGCAGCCCAGACGTATCTGATACACATCTCCGTACTTTTTGGCAAGCGTGGCGAAGGTGATGTGAGGCATCTGACCCAGCTGCATGGCGTTTCCCACCACGGGCCAGGCGAAGGGTCCCGGCAGTCGTCTCTTGAGCCTGAGGTTCCTGACCCACAGACAGGCTTCCAGACAGAAGAGGAACAAGAAGGAGGCGACCAGAGCAGGACGAACCTGTCCGCTCCATTCCCTGATGATGCTGCTGCTCTTCAAATCAAACTCTGCATCCATTTGAGCCATTGTGTCGTCCAAAATTCTGTCTAAAAACGAACCATCCAAAGTCCAATTTGTATTTTAAAGATGACACTTTGAATTTTCTGTTTCTGTGTTGTAATTAGAAGATGAAAAAGGCTCAGAGTTGTGCCTGAATGTGCTCTCACCGTCCCTCTAAAAAGACGGGTGAGTGGAGCTCTGGTGGTTAGCTGTCAGATGACCACCTTGGAGGAACACAGATTCAAGACTTAGCACTTTGCTTATATGTATCTCCCTGGTGGGAGGTGTCAGCGACGGTTTATAAAAAAAATAATTTCTCCCCTCCCATTTTAACTCCAGCCGGTCGACCTTAGTCCTGCTCCCACTCAGGCCTCCTTCCCTTTCCAGAAGTGATAAGCACAACACAAAGGGAGAGCACTTCATCAGCGATGTTGCTTGTAATGATTAATTTAAAATATCGTTAACAAAAGTTCACATCTTCAGTGTGACCTTTTCTCCCCTTTCACTCTGTGCTGTGCTGTTATTTTGCATAAAATAAGTAGTGCACAATGAGCTGTTTTCCCTATATAAAAGCTAATCTAGCTGTTTATTATTATTTTAAATAATAGTTTTTGACAATATTTGACTTTTAATGAGCACAACCAAGCTGTCGGTTGCAGTTGCACAGACAGCGGCTGGCATGCAGGCTGTAAAATTGGGGATTGGCATGAAACAAGTGCAAACTATGCAAATATTAGTCCTTACCACACAAAGATTCTGTAATACTGTATTGCAGATAAATGTTTAAGAAAATGTCCTGCTGCTGGGGTCATTGGAGAAACATTTTTTGGAGAGGATTTTATCAGCAATCTGCTTGTGTGGGTGCTTGTGCAACAAAAAATAAGCTCAAAAAGCCTCATTTATCACTTATAATGATACTGAATTGAAAGCGAAACGAGCGTTTTGCTGTTTGCACGCAGTAAAAACATCAACAACGACAAAAAATGTTTTCAAATGACAAACAGCACGGTGTTTAAGTCATTAAGGGATGTTGGGATGCTTTTGCTCATCCTTCCTGCTGAACACAAATCAGTCGCACACATCAGTGATTCACAATTCACTTTATTTCTTTCAGTTCCAGCTTATTTTGCCCATTTGCGTGAAGCCTCAGTAGACCTTGAATGTTAACGCAGCCCTCACACGCTTTAACATCCACCTTCTGCTGCTTTGACTTCTCAGCCTGGACACAGGCAACAACAACAACAACAACAACAACAAAAACACTTCCCTTGGGCACCATAGCTTCAGTTCCTGAATACAGAGGCCTAATGAGAGTGCACTGACATCCATGTAGCTTTGAGAGAGTTCGTGTAAACAAACATGGTTTCAGAATGCCTCGCGAGTGAGAGAAATGTGCTCCACACATGTTTCTGCTGAAACGCGTTGGGCATCGCTGCAGTGCTTGTACAGTAAAGCTGAAGAGTCTGAAGCGTAAAGTCCACTCGCCATTGTCCTTTAAAATGTCCTTATGCTTTAAATACAGTAGATAGGTGATTACATTAGTCTTGCCACATGCAAAATATGAAATATGCGGCAAACTTAAAACATATTTGTTTTTACACGTGAGAGAACAAGAAGTCTTTCGGTGAATTAAAAGCATTCACAAATATTTCATATACAGTTATAATACTTTAAATGTAGGTATATCACATGCTCAATAATGGGTCAAAACAAGGACACCACTTATTCAAAGTTGCATCAAGCATGGAGTATTTTGTGAAGCAAATATAAAATGATTTCCACTGATCTCAACAGTCTACAGGCTTACATTTTACTTCCAGATGTTTTCTTCGACACTGTAGTCTCGGTCCTTCAGTGACAGCAAATAAAACACATTGTTAAATATCAAAATCTTACAATAAAAATGCTAAGTGCAAGCATACCGATACTCACTTCTAAACCGTCATTGGTGGTAAAGAGTTTGCTGTTCATGCTGGGGAACCCGTGCCCAGCAGCTTTCCCCTGAGCTTGGTTCTGACACCAAATTGGAGGGGCTTCAGTGCGAGACCGTAGGAGCAATCTAGAGTAAGAGGCACAGAGGGGTCGCCCTCGAAGGTGCATTGATGCAGCAACACGGCTGTGAATAAAAACACCTGCACCTTGGCAACCTGGGAACCGATGCAGCGTCTTTTACCCGTGGAGAAGATCATCACATTGCCGGACGTGTCTCTGTCAAGAGCGCCGTTTTCATCGAGGAAGCGCGTGGGGTCAAACACGTGCGGGTCTTTCCACTTCAGAGGGTCGTGATTGACAGACCACTGGTTGATGAAGACCACCGTGTCTTTAGGGATGTAGAGACCTTCGACGGTGACGTCTGATGTGGTGGAGTGAGGGATGGTCAAGGGGACGAAGCTGATGAAGCGCATCGTCTCAAAGATGAAGGCGTCCACGAGAGCCAGGCTGCTTCTGTCCTCGACGGATGGCAGTCGGTCTCGCCCCACTTTGTCATCAATGAGTCGATGGAGTTTGGCTTGCATGTCTGGGTATTTAACCAGGAGAAGGATGATCCACTGCATGGCGGTCGACATCGTGTCTTGACCTGCTCCAATCAGATCTGCGACAGTTGCTTCAACGAACTCCTTGGTCAATAAGCTGTCTTGTTCGTGCTCAATCCCTCTAATGATGGCGTCGCTCATGTCCCGGGTCGCCTCGGGGTTGAAAGAGTCTCTGTGCTGTGCCACTTTATCTTTCACAAAGGTAAAGAACTCCTCGTTGAGGCTTTTGAAGGTCTCATAGACATTTCTAACTGGATTAGGGAAGGACTGAAGCCAGGGCATGACATCGACCAAACTGCCTGCCCCGACCGTTTCCCCAAACTTGTCGATTCTCTCCAACATGGTCCTGAACTCTTCATCGCTGTGTCCGTATCTCCTCCCGAAGCAAAGGGCACACATTAAATTAGCAGCAGCTACTGTGAGCTCATAAGCGGGGTAAAAATAACGTCCATCAGTGCTGTGATGCAGAAATACCTGCACCAGTTCCGAGGCTTCTGCAAGCACGTGCTGCTCAAAGGCTGTTTTGGTCTGACTGTTTGCTGAAGAAAAAGCTCTGAGGGTCGACTGGGCAACTTTCCTGTGTGCTTTCCACTGTTTGCTGTAATTTGTAAACGTCAGACTCCTGCCTCCAGAGACCATCTGGAAAGAGACAAATTTGGGTCTGCCTGCAAACTCGGTGCTGTGCTGTATTAGTGCCTCACGGATGGCCCGGTCTCCGTTCAGAACCACCACATCGCTGCAGCCCAGACGTATCTGATAAACGCTGCCGTACTTTTTGGCAAGCTTGGCGAAGGTGATGTGAGGCATCTGACCCAGCTGCATGGCGTTTCCCACCACGGGCCAGGCGAAGGGTCCCGGCAGTCGTCTCTTGAGCCTGAGGTTCCTGACCCACAGACAGGCTTCCAGACAGAAGAGGAACACGAAGGAGGCGACCAGAGCAGGATGAACCTGTCCGCTCCATTCCCTGATGATGCTGCTGCTCTTCAATTCAAACGCCATTGCGACAAGAAATCTGACCAGGCTTTTCTCTCAAGATAAAAAAATACAAATATAAAAAACAACTTTTTAGGTCTTTGAATGTTGAGGAGAAATGTCGCCTATGCAGCCGTGTCATAAAAAACAATATTTTAGAAATGTTAGTCAAATGCCAGTGAAGTCATTATGATGATCATATTTTTTAATCAGTGAGTTGTTTCATTAAGATTTAAGGCTCATGTGGCTGTCTTTGCTCCTCTCCAGCGTCTTTAAATGCTTTGCAGTTAGTGGGCAGGGCTCAGGATAACTTTCACACTCCTCCCATTGTGGTAGCACAGCGAACACCACTTCAGTGTATTATCTCTCTGCTGTTGGTCGTTCCCAGAGACGCGACGCTCTCAGCAAGAAGTGTGGCTGTCGGCCATCTGGCCAAGAAGAAGAAAATACAGGAACTGGGCTCCTCTCCTCTTTTAGGATTTAACTCATTCTTTTTTACATTTGTGTTTATTTTCTGAATACAGAAGACTCTGCTGATGCACTTTAAACAAGAAAAAGTTTCCACATGGTTGACTGGAATTAACATTTGAGCATTTTTCCACTCAGTTTTCTTTAATTATGTAGTTCAGCGCTTCTCTTGTTTAATAACTGAACACACTCTGCACCAATTATGTGTTTTAAGTATTAGGTAATTTTGTTATTTATTAATACAATTAATTCTGGATTCAGTTACTTAAAATGTGTTTTTTACAGTAAACTTGAATATTTTATAAGATTGCACATGAAAATCACATCTTCTGCTTTCCAGTTTGTTAAATAAACACAAAATAAAATAAAAATATTCCAGGAGAAGTTTCCCACAAAACCATCGGTTCCTTCTGTCTTTCTCTCTAAATTGGTTCCCTTTACCATCTTAACTCAAACAATCGCCACAACATGCTGACTAGAGGGTTATGTAAAACCTAATTCAGAGCAGAAAAACCATCAGTTATAGATGCTTGAATCATTTTATTTCTTTGACAAGTACGCTCTGGTTCTGCAGGAATTACGTCATTTAGCCAAACAAACTTTAGGTTCATCATCTTCAGCAATTACGCAAAATCACAAAGAAATTAGGACGCCAAATCAGGATTATATTTTTGTGTCTTTGCTAAAAACATCACCAACTAATCAATAAGTATTTCTGCAAATCAGCAATAATTGGAAATCAAATTAGAGGTTGATTTGAGAAAACTATTTGGTGAGTTATGTAACCGCTTTTGGTGTGTGGTAAAAGTGTAACAAAAGAAAGGAACATAATAATTTGTTATGCAATGCATGAAGGTCAAGTTTACTGAGAAAATATTTTTTACTTGTTCATTTTGAAATGTGATCAGTTTAACATGCAGGAAACATGAAAACAGTCTTCTCCCCGTGTTTCCTGCATTAGGGGTTGGGGTTAGCCCACAAAACACAGACGAGGAGACGTTCAGATCAGAAAAGCCAGTCGGATCTACATCACAGGGAAAGTTAGCATTCATGGACGACATCAACGTTGGAAAGCAGAGTAAGTAGGAGAGTCATGTTGCTGTTAGCCAATCAGAGTCAAGATGTTCGAAAATCAGGAAAAACACTCAGAAACCTGCTGTCTGCTCACCTCTGCTCTGGCTCACTTCTAGTTCCTGAAACAGGAGCTTGAGAACTTTTTTTCTACTGAGCATTCACTTATACTAGAAATCACTGCAAGTGTGTTCAAAGAACAAGTGAACTTGGTCTTTAATAAGTCATGATACAGAATGTAAAAAAAAAAATCTCAATGGCGTGCTTTTAAAATATTTTTTTTCCATATTTTCACATTTACGACCCTTGATTTTTAATAATTACAACTAAACAAATAAGAGAATAGACAGGCTGGTATCATAAAAAGTCATCAATAACCACATTATATGTTGAATGTTTCTTTCTCTCATTTTTTTGATGATGGCTCTGAAAGAGCCGTTTACTCATGTCAAGACTTTTCAAAGTTCTGCCTTAGAGCTGTTTGTCTTGAGCAATGCGGTGTGGCTGAGCACCAAAGCCCCTAGAATGATTCCTTGGTTAACCAGACGCAGCAATTCCTCGAATCTGCACCGTGCATCGTTGTTTCATTTCTCCTGTTCCTAGAGGAGAACCCTCCCATTTTTCATTCATCAGCCTGCACTTCACGCACATGTGGCCACTTGCACCCCCATCACGCTAATTAAAGCCAGGTTTGTGGCTGAGGAAGGGGGTACTTGGGTGGCAGGAGGGGTTTGTATGTGTATGGGAGGGGTAATGGGGGTGTCATGTGTGCATTTTGCGTGTGGCTGCCGTGTTTGCCTTTGATTACTCCTTGTAACCTGGCTGTGAAAGGTTGGCCATGACCCCACGTTGACTCTGGCTGAGACTGGAGGGGTGGGCGGGGAAGGCGGGGTTTTAGGGATGGAGTCTGCGTGTGGAGATGGGACCAATGGTAGGCCAGCCTGCCCCGTCTCTGGAGTTAATCATTGTTTACTAGTCTCATTTCCACTTCGCAGTGAGCTACTGTCACGCACAGCTCGGGGGGAGGGGGGGCAGGTAGTGAAGCAGTCGGGGGAGGAAAACCAGAGGTCCACCAAAAAAAGCCTCTGGGACTTACAAAAGGGACGACTTTAGAGAAATAGAAATGTAACGAAAAATATTCTGCAGCCAAAAACAACCGAGACAAACCAGCAAACAGACAAACGAAAACATGTTGTGGACCATCGCCGTCCTCGGCAGGCGGGAGGTAACCACCGGACATAGCTAGTTACAGCTCATCATGTTTCAGATGAGAGCCTTTTCTAAAGCCAGACCACAGGATGAGGAAATAGAGATACTTGAAAATCGTCATCGTCTGACATGATTGTTGTTTGCATGAACAAACAATCTGAGAAAAGGCCGACAAATTCACTATTAATTTAAGTGTTGACATACCAATAAATCCCTGTTGGTCGTGTGGTTTAAGTGGTTCTGGAAGCGCTGTTTGCAGGAAAAAACAAAGATGTTTCAATTGTGTTATAGACTGTTCGGGGCCTCTGATTTATTTGTCTTTGGTTTTTTTATTAAAAGAAGAATTTGACCATTCAGCAAAGAAAAACTGTAATGTCCTAAAGCTAGGATCATTCATATTTATTTGGCTGCTGGATGTCTCAGGAAGTAAAGAGTCTGTAAAGTTTCTTTAAAGGAAACCTCAGTGAGCTTTAACCAGATTGAAATGAGTAAGGCTTTGTTTGACTAATTAGACCCGTTTACACTATCGGAACTATCGAGCGATGTGACTGGACCTTTGCTTCGTGAGCGTCTGTCTATTTTACTGGGTAAGGTACCTGTCTTGGGGTATGTCCTAGGAATAGGCCCGGTAGAGTCGCCAGGTGAGACTTGTGGTTACCTGCTGACTGGTTACGACTCACTAGAAAATGACACCAACCCAAATCTAAATAGTCCAAAGTAGATGCCAAAGCCGTTTCAAATGATTTGTCGTCATCTTTATTTATTTCTTTTTCTCTATTGCAGTAAGACCCTGCCCACCGAATCAACAGAGAGATGTGACTGGCCATCTACCAGACTGGTACGGCCTGCTGAGACTCTTATGGAGCGTGGCTGGACCGATAGGCAGAGTGAAATAACTTTGCTTCAGCTACTGTCCATGTTTCTAGGCCAGGCCGCTGCAGCGGGGATGAACGTGCGTGATGTGCCGAGCTTTGGTCAATGAGCTCAGACCTCCCTGAGGCTAAGGCATGGGGGAGGGAAGGTGTGAGGCTGCTCTGAGTTATTAAAGTAAAGTAAGAGCAGAAATGACTTCCAGATGACCCTAGATCTGTAGACTCAGCAACAGCGAACAGCAGACAAATTACATTATCACATATATTTGTCTATATTCATTTTCAGCAGAAAATTGCTGAACATAATTAAACCCACCATGACAAATTATGGATTTATACAGAAAAAAAGTATCATTTTTTAAACACATTTTTCAATTATGTAGACTCATTCTTTTCTCCGTTTCTGGATAAAATTAAAGTAGCAACCCACCTTGAACAACAAACTACCTGCAGATGCAACAACTCCTCTTATAACTAACATGTGAAGAGGACATTCACTGATTGTCCTCTAAAGACGGTCCAGGTTTTATAAAGAAAGCCGTGTTTCATTTCAAACTGAAATGTTTCTTTTAAAAATACAGACTTGATTTCTTGATAAATGCCGTCACATGTGGAACATGTCAGGCATTTATAGTTATTCATTTAACGGACGCTTTGATCCAAAGGACACTTTATATGTGAAGAAAAGCCAATGATTAATGTTTTTAGTTAGTGGATGTTTTTTTCTGCCTCCAAACATGATTAAAGATTAATGCGTTCATCTGCCGTCTGTCCTAACTTTTTCTAGCTTGCATGACCAAAGCTGCAGAAAGGATCACTGTAGATCCTTCCAACGCTCCAGAATCAATCTATTCTGTTTTGTATGAGTGAAACAAAAGGTAGGAAACCCATTTTATTGCAACAACTACTTATTATTTTAACTGACAAAGCAAATTTAAAATCATGCATTCATTTCAAGTTTATCTAGACATTTTTAATGCATTTTATTCACTTCTTATTGCTAAATCTAACTGCCAGTACTGTACTGTGAGATGCTCTGTTGCAGCCTTGTCTGTTAACTCTCGAGCATTTCAGCCCTGAAAATGATCAGTGAGCAGTCGGGTTTTCCTGTTCTGCAGAGGAGCTGATGGGAAAGCAGTGAAACTGAATTCCTTCTATATGTTTTGCTGCAATTCAGATGGGAAAAGGTGTATTTTAAATATAAACTAAATCTAAACATAAAAGTGAAAGCAACAGCAGAAGAAAAACTACATGAAAATATATTTCTGGTATCTGTGTGTGGGCTCTTGTTCTCTCCTTCACCACACGCAGCATTTGCATGCCACAGTCTTGTATATTTCAGATTGTAAATTGTTAAGCAATTAGTGTTGAGCAGAAACTTCACCAAGACCAGTAAATTCACTCGACTCCTTTTAAATCACATCTGCTGAAAACGCTCGGAGCTTTCACGGAAACGCTCTGCTAATTTCGAGTCATCTTCTTTGCACTTTTGGAAATGCAAGAACTTTTCCAAGTTTCAAAAGCTTGAAAACGAGTCCGACTTCTGCAAGGCATCACAGAAACTATTGCACATTCTTGTTGGCTAATTTATTGAAACACATTCACTGAGGATCAAAAGACCTTCAGATGGTAATACTCGGACGTTTACTGTGTTTGTTTTTCAGATTTTGAAGAGAAATTACTGATGTTTGACTTTATAGGTAACGGAGATCAAAATATAACCATAAAATGAGTTGTTGCTCATAAAATGAGTTGTTGCTCATAAAAACACTTTGTTTAATGCGTGCATCACTTTGCATAATTTCATGCAAATTCTAGCTTCCAGACTTTCTTTCACTCTGGCATGGCTGTGAGCTCCAGCTGCACCGGAGTTGATCTCATCCTCTCTGTCAGACTGACTGAATGTGGAAATAATCTGGAACCATTCATCTGTTTGACAAGTCCAACATGTATACTGGATCTTTATTTGCAAAGTAAGCAGACATCAGGATGCTTTAATGCTGTCACTCACAGATATTTTTGTATTGTAAAGTCCAGTGGCTTTGGAAGCCTTTCAGCTCTTTAAAAAAAAAGTTTTCCCATGAGGAATGTCATGTTAGGAAAAACGTGTGGTGATTTGATCTTGGCTCTGTCCTCTGCTCAGATGCTGGTCCTAGGTGGATTTTGTCTGTATAAGGCCTGTTATTTTGGGTGCTACAGTCATTTTAAACTTGTAGTGATTCTGTTTTTATCAAATGTTGGCCATTTATTATGTCAAAGTAATACTGATCTAACAGTATTAGTAAAACACAATAAATCTTTCACAATTTTTTTACTTGAATGATTATTGAAATCATAAAACCATGCATAAGAAAGTAAAAAGTTAGTTGTGTTTTAAATGGCCTTTGACCTCTTGGGCGGCGGGTTGCCCAATCAGCACAATACATTTTATTTTATGTTTCTTATTGAAACTTAACTCATTCACTGCCAATGATGACTAAAGTTGTCATTGGCATTTTTTACTCTGTGGGGCGTCGGAACGAGTCCCCCGCACCGTGTGAACAAACATCCTAGCTCTAAAGCCGATCTTCATCCGTATACGTCACACGTCACATGATCAGGAAGCAGAAAATCCATGTGTTAGGAGATCGTTTGGGCTGCTGCTGTAAAAAACAGTGAGGAGCGAACGGGAAAAGCTTCTGCTGATCGCAATTCGACACAGATTATGAAAGAACGGATAAACTCGAAACGCGCAGATTCTTCCTGATGTAAGAGGTGAGCCTCCACTTTGTTTTGGTAGTTTTGGCATCGACATCATCCTAGCGCGCAACGTTCGGTGACCCTTAAAAAAACAGTAAAAATGCTGAGAAACGCTGGCAGCGAATGGCTTTACTGAACAGGAAATGGCTGGCAGTGAATGAGTTCACCTAAATAAACAGAAAAACTAAAACAATTCTTTAAAGGCGCATGAATTAAGAATGACATCCTGTGGTCAAATTTGGGTACTGCAGCCCATTTTGAAAACAAATGAGTGACTCTCCCCCTCCGGATCCGTGAGTTTCATTGTGGTTGCCAAGTACCAATCAGCACCAGAAGACTTTAGATGATGAGCAAAGGTTAATCATACACAGTCGATAGGTAGATAAATACATTTCAATATCAAGTTGCTTGTAATTAAAAAAGGTAGCATTTTTGAGCAGAATATTTGCTGATAATTTACTGGTTCGAATTACGGGGGAGCTAAGGGGAGCCGGGCTCCCCAGAAATGATAATGAGCTCTCCCAGACAAAGCAGAAGCCCAAAAATGATCCAACTGCAACCTATATTACACTAGTTATATACTCCCAGTTTACCGGGAATTCTTTCAAATATACCACGTGTACTGGTGTGTGACACCCACCCACGCCTACGTGGTACGTTATAAGGGAGGTGACTGGGCTGATGATAACCCACCCTTCCCGACACTTACACGGAAGTGACCAGATGCCTGATGGACACACTTGTTGAATGCACATTTTGTTGCAATGCATCCAAATTTAACAATTTCAATTCAATTCAATTCAAGTTTATTTATATAGCGCCAAATCACGACAAGAGTCGTCTCAAGGCACTTCACATAATAAACATTCCAATTCACAGTTCATTAAGCCAATCAGAAATAATGTTTCCTATATAAGGAACCCAGCAAATTGCATCAAGTCACTGACTAGTGTCAGTGACTATACAGCAATCCTCATACTAAGCAAGCATGCAGCGACAGTGGAGAGGAAAACTCCCTTTTAACAGGAAGAAACCTCCAGAGAATCCTGGCTCAGTATAAGCAGCCATCCTCCACGACTCACTGGGGATCGAGAAGACAGAGCAGGCAGACACACGCAGACACGCAGACACGCAGACACACACACACACACACACACACACACACACACACACACACACACACACACACACACACACACACAAGTAATGTGTCTATAGTTATATTGTGATGTCTTAGTAAATATTGTATTTGGTGAAAGATAAACTTTATTGTATTTATCCTAGTGGATCTATAATTAAACGGATAAACTAGTATTAGCACATCAAAAGTCAATGAAAACAAAAAGTTATTATCAGGAGAGAGAGAATGTATTAGTGGTTAGCAGCAGTGTGCTAGTCGATGGCCCCCTCCATGAGGCCACCACAGCTCAGCAGAACGTCATCGCAGCTTCTTCTGGGGAGAAAAACACTCACAGAGAAAATAATGTTAACAGCTGAAATTGCACAAAGTAATACAGTTAAAGAGCAGACTGTAGAAGAAAGCAGTAGAGTGTGAAAAGTGGTCAGTGTGTCCTCCAGCAGTCTAAGCCTATAGCAGCATAACTACAGAGTTAACTCTGGATTACCTATCCTATTTAGATGTAGGCATGTTGGAGGCAGGGCAAGGGAGAGCCGTCTTTACCGACTGTACACTCCACCTCCCTGTAATCCCCCACTTGTCCAGATTTAGGCTAACATCAGATTTTAACCATAGGCCCTATCAAATAAAAATGTTTTAAGCCTATTCTTAAAAGTAGACAAAGTGTCTGCCTCACGGACTAAAGCTGGGAGCTGGTTCCACAGGAGAGGAGCCTGATAACTAAAAGATCTGCCTCCCATCCTAAGTTTAGATATTCTTGGAACCACCAGTAGACCTGCAGTCTGAGAGCGAAGTGCTCGGTTAGGAACATATGGAACAATCAGATTACTGATGTATGATGGACCTTGATTATTAAGAGCTTTATATGTGAGAAGAAGGATCTTAAAATCTATTCTGAATTTAACAGGTAGCCAATGTAAGCTAAGACAGGAGAGATATGATCTCTCTTTTTAATTCTCATCAGAACTCTAGCTGCAGCACTTTGGACAAGCTGAAGACTTAACTACATTCTGTGGACTTCCTGAGAGTAATGAATTACAGTAATCCAGTCTTGATGTAATAAATGTATGAACTAGTTTTTCAGCATCACTCCTGGAAAGGATGCTTCTAATCTTAGCAATATTCCGAAGGTGGAAAAAGGAAATCCGAGAAAAACAAGAAAACACTCTACGAATTATATGCAAACAAACAGGTTTTTAACATTTTTCTAATATTAGTGAGAAATGATTCTTCTTTTCGATAAACTTCTTGGTTTCATTTTGTGTAAATTGACAGATCTCAGAGCTAAAACTTCACCGCGTAAAGAACTGGGTACACTGAGGTCACCAGGCTTTTATTTTAAGACCCATCTAAGAGGTGAACAATAAATTCTCCCTTTTACTAAAGCTCCCCCCTCCCGTTCAGCCTCTTTATTTCCTATGTCAGCCCTAATTTGGGTTGATGGGGTGGCTGTTGCATGACAAGACACAAGTCTGAGGCCCTGCGTGAGAAGGCTGCCCTCACTCTTGCTGGGGTTGTTTTCTTTGCGTGACCATGTCCCCCTTTGACACTTCTGGCACCTTTTGACAAGACTCCCACTGACCTCGTTTGCTGGCATGCGGCTGGTTTATTTGCTTTGGCTCACTTCTTATGTGAAGACGAATTCTGACCCTGCACAGTGTGTGTGTGTGTGGGGGGGGGGGGGGGGGGGGATCTTCAAGAGCAGCGATGGCAAAGGTGTTTGGGAGAGATGTTTAGATGAAAGAAGTGTGCAGTTAGAAATGAATGCTCTCAGTGTGCAGAAAGATGCACATGGAGGTGTTTGAAGTCCTTGCTTTGGCAATGGGAAGGATGCCATGGCTGCTGTTGGAGAATGAAACTCAGAGCTGGGTCAGTCAGAGTTTACCGTGCCATTTGCCTTCCACATACAGTTCTGGAGGGAAAAGGGCAAGAGGATCGTGATGGTCTGCAGAGTTCCCTTGTTTCCACTGACATAATCCAACAAATCCT
This sequence comes from Nothobranchius furzeri, assembly GCF_043380555.1. Classification (NCBI taxonomy): domain Eukaryota; kingdom Metazoa; phylum Chordata; class Actinopteri; order Cyprinodontiformes; family Nothobranchiidae; genus Nothobranchius; species Nothobranchius furzeri. Next base: position 34,080,676 of record NC_091758.1, read on the forward strand.
CGCTGATGTCACTGCACAGATATCTCACGCTGAATTTCCATTTTTGTTTTCTCACTAGAAAAACAAACAACAAAAGAAAAGTAATCTGCAGCTAAGAAATGTTTTTACCACAATCCAGACACCTTTACTGGCTTCTTGAACAGTGTGACGAGACAGATAATGGTAAACCCCAAAATACACAAATACGTTTAAACACATATTCTCAGAAAAGTTGACAGAGGGAGTCTTTTTGCTGTTGTAAATAACACATTTGAAAAATTCCAGCTTTTTTTGTTTTATTTTGTTAAATGTATTTCTGTTTTTTTTTTTGCTGCACTTTTGACAATAAATGAAAAAACAAAGTTGAAATAAATTTACACATTTTATTTAAAAATAACTGGTTCACTATTTGGTGGTGCATTCACACCAAAATGTGCACTTACCATGTGACGAATTATAAATAACTTCCTGAACAGAGAAATAGCATTCATGTTCTATGTGATCTACGAGTTAACGGTCAGTTCAAAGCAAATCAGTTCCACCTTAAAGACCAAATCCACTTCGTTTTTCAAACACATTTGCATTGGTCTCTAGTAGTTTACTTGTGAGTTAATCTCTGTGAAAAAAGAGCTCTCAAGATCCCGTTTCAGGAGCTAGAAGTGAGCCACAGCAGAGGCGAGCTTCAGACGGCAGGATTTGCACTCTTGTTTCCTGATATTCAGACATCTCGCCTCAGATTAGATAACAATGACACGACCCTACCACTCAGCCTGTTTGCTCTGCAACGTTGATGTTTTATCTCCGCAAATAACACAATCCTGGAGGAGGTCTGTCTGGTTGCTAATGCTAACAGAAGCTTCTACTAGCTGAGACATGCTCTGCGTCTCCTGAACGCTAAAGCAACAACAGCCTTCCCCACCGTGAGCCAAGATGTGTGTAATCGGCAGCAATTGCAGGAAATATGGGAAGAAGACATTCTCACATTTAGCCTAAACTCAGGGGGATCGATCATATAAAAAAAAACAAGTAAAAAACAATTTCTCAGTGAACTTGGACTTTAAAACAGTTTAAGTCATGAATCATTATTTAAAAGAATTGTTATAAACCAATATCCATAGAGGATTCTATTGGTTTTAAGCACAAATATATAAGTGGCAACAAAATGTAACATACTGTTGCATCCAATGACAAAGTCCAACATAAGGCCCATCCAGTCAAGGGGTGTGGCGCCCAGACTCTGGACCTCTCTCCCCTGAGCTGAGATCAGTGGACTCAGTGGTCTCCTTTAAAAGGCAGCTGAAAACTCACCTGTTCGGGCTGGCTTTTGTATGACCATCATCACCACCCTCATCTTATTCTGCTCTTATAACGCCTTTCCCGGGATCCACTGATTTCTCTTTCCTATCCATTTTCTCTCTCCTTTTCCTTAGATCTTTTAATCAAAATTTTTTATTTCTTCTCATGTTAAACATATTTTATTCATATTAGAAATCTTTTTCATATTTTAATTTTTGTTTTTGTGGAGCACCTCAGGATTTTTATCTTGAGAGGCGCTATATAAAAGATTGTTTTCTTTCTTTTTTTTTCCATCAACAGAATGGACCAGAACTTGCATGAAGTGCTTTTTATTTTAGACAGAGTACGCTTATGGATCTGGAAGCCCAGTGTAGATATAAATAATAATGCCATTTGTTATGGGACTGATTCAGATATTGAGATGTACCTTGATTTTAAATGACACTGACAATATGAGCATCTGCTTTAGGAATCCTGTCTGATTATTACCATAATAAACTGAAATTGCATGCAGGTTTAAAGCGACACCACCATGAAAAAGCTGCCTTTGATTGCTATGCAGGTTCAAATTTCACCTGGTGCACGTCAGAGAACACACACAAACACACACCCTTGAACATTGTGAACACACATAGAAGTACATCTGACTCCCCACTAATCCTAAAATTCAGCCACAGTGAACAGCAGCAAAGATGGGGCCCATAAATCAGATGGAGTGTTTGAAAAGCAGAATAACACAACCCCACATAAACAAAAGTATGTTCCACATTAACCTCTGCCACTGCTACCTCTGCGTCGATGGAGTCACTTGTAGCCGTCTGGCTCTGGAAGCTTGAAGTCAAGGTTTGGCAATTATGAGCAGAGACACTAGTTTGTAACAAAGAATTGCGCAACAAAACACTATCGCTAATGCACTATTCCTGTTCCAGTTAATTTATCAACCAGCAAAGACATAAACTGTATTCATGGCCGGAGAACCCAGAACACCAGATGTTTACGACCCATCCCTCTCCAACAGGTTAAGAAGACAAATGTTCTCCGGGATCCAGTTCAATGTGCCCTGTTAAATGCCCGCTCCATCTCAAACAAATCCTTTATTTTAAATGAGCTGTTCACCAGAGAAAAGTTGGACTGTTCGTTTCTTACGGAGACGTGGCAGCAAGATGGCAATTTTGTACATTTAAATGAAATATGTCCACCAAATAGCTACTGTAACAACTTTCTAGCATTATTTGAGAATAAAATCAGAAATATCAGGGCAAGTTTTTCACCCCCATCTACTTCCTACCCCCCATCCAACCCCCTCCCTCTCAATCATGGTCTGTCTTTACTCCTGTAGATTTCCAGGACATTTGCCTCATTCAGAAACACATGAAACCAACCTCATGCCCTGCTGATTTCATTCCTTCTACCTTGTTCATCAGGTTGTTTTACCAAACTGGCCCATGCATTGTAGATTTTATTATTCATCCCTACAATCTGGCTCTGTACCATCTGTTTTCAAACATGCAGTTATTGAACCTACCTTAAAAAAACAAGTTTGGACTTATCTCAGCCTAAAAATTACAGACCCATTTTTAAACGACCCTTTATTTCTAAAATATTGGGAAAGGTTGTGGCAGACCAACTGATTACTTTTCTGGAACTACACAACAGTTATGATAAATTCCAGTCTGGTTTTCGTAAAAGGCGTTCAACAGAAACCGCTTTGCTTAAAGTTTCCAGTGACATCATGATGGTTGCAGACAACGGGGAATTCACAGTGTTAGTATTGTTAGATCTTTCTGCAGCTTTTGACACCGTTAATCACAGCACCTTAATTAACAGATTTCGTGACTCGGTGGAGATCTCTGGAACTGTTCTAGACTGGTTTAGATCGTACCTTTCTAACAGAAGTTACAGTGTCTGTAGAAACCAAATAATGTCAGATTCTACCCATCTGTTCTGTGGGGTACCCCAAGGCTCTGTTTTGGGTCCACTGTTGTTTCTGCTGTACACACACCCCCTTGGGCAGATAATTGATTCTTTTCATAATGTCTCTTATCACCTATGTGCAGATGATATTCAGCTGTACTGCTCCTTTAAAGATTCTGAGTTCTACAACCTGTCTGAATTACTAGAGTGTCTATCAGCTATCACCAGCTGGCTAGAAGATAACTTCCTTCAGTTAAACTCTGAAAAGACTGAATGTCTGATCATTGCCCCTGACAGCATGATTCCCCTGATTAGTCTAAAACTTGGTCATTTATCCTCTGCAGTCAAGACAAACTTAAGAAATTTGGGTGTTATTTTTGACCAATCAATGTTTCTTGAAGGCCACCCAAAAATGTTGGTCCGAAACTGTTTTATCATTTAAGAAATATCTCCAAACTGCGAAGGTTGGTGTCAAAACATGAACTTGAAATGGTTTTCCATGCCTTTATCTCCTCCCGTCTAGATTACTGTAACACACTCTTCACATGTTTTAACAAAAAAGCCCTTGACCGCCTTCAGTTGGTCCAGAACTCTGCAGCGAGGCTCCTAACTGGAGCAAACAGAAGAGCACACATCACTCCTATTCTAATGTCACTGCACTGGTTACCCGTTACCTTTAGAGTTCATTTTAGAATCCTGATTATAACTTTCAATGCTCTACATGGTCAAGCTCCTCCCTATATTACTGAACTGTTAAAGCCTTATGCTCCAACCTGAGCCCTCAGATCGACAGACCAGAACCTTCTAGAAGTTTCAAAGACCAGATACTAAAGTCGAGGTGATCGCTCCTTCCAGACTGTTGCACCTCAACTCTGGAATGATCTTCCTTTGTCCTTATGCAGCACTGACAGTCCGGACACTTTTAAAACACAGCTGAAGACCCTTTTATTTAAAGCTGCTTTTAACTAAACCTTTTATTTTCTTATTTTTAACTGAAATTTTAATCTTTCATCTGTTTATGTAATTTTATAATCTTATGACTTAATTTTTTCTGATGTTAATCTGATTCTGCTCTGAGATCATTTTGATTTTATGATGTTAATCTATTTCTGCTTTGAGATCATTGTGATTTTATGACTTTGTTTTATTTTGTTTTGATCTATGTGAAGCACTTTGTTGTCACGTTTTGAAGATGGTTAGGACCCAAAATGCAGATACCCCAGATGACACGAGGCAGGAGCAGTTTAAAAGTAAAATCCTTTTATTAGGATGACGAACAAAAAATCCAATAATGGCAGGAGGCCAAAAACCAAAGTCCTGAAAACCAGGAGGAACAAAAGCTCACCTAGAGCACAAAAACCTGGAGACAAGGTGCAAAAGCTCACATAGAGCACAAACCAACGCTGACACAAAACACAATGGACAGACAACACACTGAGACAAGGAGAGGGCTTTATACACTAGGGCTGGAGTGATAGGAGACGAGGAGCAGGCGTGTGGGGAGCTGGCACAGGTAAAAGCAATAATGAGAGGAGAAGCAGAAGAGGACACCAGACCTGACTGGGGAAGGACACACATACACACACACACACACATATGCACCGAGCTGGGGGAGGACAGACACACACACACACATGCACCGAGCTGGGGAAGGGCAAACACACACACACACACACACACACACACACACACACACACACACACACACACGCACACACACCGAGCTGGTGAAGGACACACACACACACACATACACAGAGCTGGGGACAAGAAAGGCTGGAGCTACAAGGACTCAGAACGTGAAGGGACACCTGGAGGGGCTGGGGATGACTGAAGGAACAAAGGGCCTGTGAAGGATGATCTAGAGGGCTGAAGACCAGGGGACAAATGAGGAACACAAAAGCCCTTTTCAAACAGACATTCTGGAACATTTGCGGACAATTCAATCCGGTTTTTAACCGGAACTGTGTTTTCAGACACACCACTTTTGTACCGGAACTTGTCCTTTCGGCTGCGTTCACACAGCAGGGAAAAGTTCCAGATGTCTGACGGCGGCGGGGGGGTGGGGGGGGGGGAATCGGACTTATGTTAAGAAGAAGAAGAAGAAGAAGAAAATATCATTTCTATAACGCCTCTCAAGATAAAAATCACGAGGCGCTTAAGCATAATTCTGCGCACACGAAGACGCATAAGAGACCTGGATGATGAAGCTCAATGGTTAAAGGAATCACTGAAGCGGTGTGAAGCGCTCCGTCGCACGTCTAGACGGTACCGTAGGAGGCGAGCTGCCGTGGTTCGCCGCATGCTACAGCAGCGGGCTATATAGGTGCGCACAGCGTCCCCGGTCCCCTCCTCCTCCCCCTCCCTCTTGTCCGGAACTTTACCTCACCAGTCTGAAGCAGCCACCCTGTCCGTAACAAGTCCGGACCTGTTACTAGGGGCTTCGTCCGGATAAATTCCGGAACACGTTATCCGGATGTTTGTATTCAGACAGAAAGGTCTTACGGACAGATTCCGGAACATTTCCGTTTTTCATGGCCTGTCTGAAGGGGCTGAAAGAGACACATAAGGGGAATTCTTAGAGGGGAATGGAGCACACAAGGAGACACATGAGGGAGACGCAGACACAGACCAAGACCCAGACCATGACACTTTGTGATTCTATGTCTGTGATAATACTACTTATTAATCAGCATTCCCAGCACACAGTTGTATACCTTTCAGCTCGTCTTTTTAATTACCAACCAACTGCTGATCCACAAGGTAAAATAGGTTTCACACAAAATGTATTTAGTGGACTATTTCAAGGCAGCTTGTTAAGATGATTTATTTTCCCAAAATGAACACCCATCAAGCTTAAATTCTGTGGTTGTATTTCAGAGTGTTATGTGAAAAAGCTGGACCACATACTCTGACTTTACACTAATTATTTTCAACCACCACCTCTTCATGTTCTGAGATTGCCTTAAATAACAAAACAAGACGTTTAAATTGAGACATGCAGAAGGCATAAAAAAATGAAACTGTTCCAGGAAGCAAACCTTTCTGGTGGTCCTTCACATTAAACCACCACTAAGTTAAATGCAAACACATACAAACAAGATGTGATTAGGAATGGCATGAGAAAGAATGCTTGAGTATTCATCACCTCATGTGATCTTGTTCATTTATTTACAAAATACGCTCTCACATTTAGATGTGCAGTGAGAAGGACATGCAGGTGATTATGCTCTTCGTGGAGAAAGGCAGAGGAAATTGATCATGTTTAAGCAACAGTGTGGCTTTGCAGAAATTAGATCTCCGTGAGCTAAGGATAGACGTTTGTCCAATGTCTACAAATGTGTGGCTAAGCACAAAATCCACTTGAACACATGGTACATTACAAGTGAGCTGTCTTTGCAAACAAAGACTAGGAATACATCAAAACAAAACTTTTGATCTGAGTTTTATCCCACATGCTTCAAATTTCACACTTGACCAGACTGCAGCAGAAATACAATAACGTGCTATGATATGATACCACATATTGTGTGAAACATGACCCTTTGCAGTTCAATACAATAATACGGGTTAGGGTTGAAGTGGCCCTGGGTGTGGGACTGAGTTTTGAATGTGATCTGAATTGTATCAAATATATTAACATTACATTGTTATAAATTGTTGCTTCATAAAGGTAAAAACATGTAGGGGGATAAATCCACCCACATAACATTTTTCAAACACTTTGTTTTGTTTTCTTGTTTTTATTTGACTAATTTTCTGTCCTGCTGCCTGGATTTCTATATTTTCACCTCATGAGTTAATTTTGAACTGAGCAGTTCAAAGGGATCTACCGACCGCCACAATAATAGAGTGCGCGCCGGCGTGTTATATTTTTTGAGGAGGCGACACTTTGAGAATGTTCCTGTCGCCGTGTACAGGATGCAGTTGACTGAAGCCCACCAACAGTCAGCGCTCTGCATCCTCTCCACTCAAAAGAATCCCCGGAGAGTCCACGTTAATAATGAACTATAAGTAGGACCAGGATCCTTTTTCGGGCTCCCCCTGGGTTTGTAAGTTGAGGGCTTCCAGGGGAGCCCGTCACCCTCTCGGGTGAGCCTGGCTCCCTTTAGCTCCCCCGTAATTCGAACTCTGGACTTGATTATATGATCAACTTTACTGCCATACAACTATTGCATGTTTGTACGTTCACATGAGAGCTTAGTTTTACCAGACAAGATTTTCTATTTCACTGCATGACACTAACAAGCAAATGACTTTTTATTTTCTCTGGGAAAGGCTACAACATTTGTGTTAAGCAAATACCACAACTTCATCACGTGTGAATTTTAAAGACTCACACTTCGCCAAAAGACATACAAGCAAACAAGGCACAGTATGAGTGAATCCAGACAGCTTTACATTCTCCACTTTCATCCCCTTCATTTGGAACCCAAATGAAAGTTATGAGATGTGTTTAAATTTTGCCTGATGGAGGGAATACTTTGGAGTGTGATCCTTACAGTTTGGGTTCAAAGCAATGATGTCATTTAATGGCACAAATACTGGATAGCATAAATGAGAGTGTTTCACAAATATAGGATGTTAAGGCCCTGTCCACACGTAGCCGGGGATCTGCCAAAACGTAGATATTTTTCTACGTTTTGGCCTGTCATCCACACGAAAACAGGGGTTTTTCACATGAAAACGGATCTTTTTAAAAACTCCAGCCAAAGTGAAGATCTGCGTTTTCTCCGTTTTGGGTGTCTGCGTGTGGACAGACAAAACCGGAGTTTTAAGGTCCGCAACGTCACTTTCCGCGACAAAAAAATACTGACATCACGTGTGCGACCTGTGTTTACACTAGCCGACAGCATGGATGCCCTCAGAGCTGCGCTCGCTTTACCAATTGTCCAAGCGCTTTCTGCTTGTTTGTTTTTGCAAGTGGAATTACTGCTCCTTACGGAAGACCACAGACGAAGGACGAGGTTAAGAACGGGGGAAGTACTGCCACCTACAGGTCTGGCATGTCCTTAACAACGTATTTATCCGGGTACGTGTGGACAGAGTTTTTTTTTTAAAAACGAGGTGGTGTGGATGCAAGTTTTTGGAGGGGAAGATATTCGTTTTTAAAAAAACCCGGCTACGTGTGGACTAGGCCTTAATGGTGTCAACGTCTTCCTGAAACTGTTCAAAAACTTTATTTATCTTTTAATTTGTATTTTTTTGCTGCGTTGAAGACCTTTACTTGTGGTTGCAGTCAGAAGATACAACAATGAACATTCAGTTTTCAGCTGTTTTCTTTTATAATTTTTTTGTGTAAACAAAGAAGCCTGTCGGTGGGCACAGTGACTTCACACTGACTTGTTTTGAGTTACACAGTTTGTGTATATCTATGTGAATGCACATTTTGGTGCCTTATGTTTAAAAATGTCCAAGGCGTGGAAGCATGCAACACCACTTAACACTGTCACACTTGAGCAGACAGCAGGAAGCTGTAGAAATGCAGTAAAAATACACAGTGTGGTCATATTTTTATTGAAAAGACTGCAGTGCAATGATCAAAAATATAACTTATAAAAACAACTTTAGAGTAATATCGATATGTCAATATGTTTATGTTTATTTATTTGGCATAGGCTGTTGTCCAAAACGGCGTACAATTGTTGACCTATAGGGCATGTTGTGATCTGTGGAGGAAACTGGAAAACCCAGAGGAAACCCACGCTTGCATGGGAAGAACATGCAAACATTTGTGTATTTTCTTTTCTTTTGGTGCAATTCAAACTCCGACCGCTAGCTGGCAGCAGTGTGCAGTGTGTTTTGTTTCCACCATTGAACTGTAAATCCTTCTATTATGGCTCAGGTGCCTCATGTTAAACATGCTATGTATCAGTTTGGTTGAATTTTCCTACAATAATTTCAGTCAACAAAAATCGTCTGGCCAAATGTATCGCAATATATCGTGATGTATCGTATTGTCTCCCGTGCATTGTGATACGTATCGTATCACCAGGTTTTCACCTATTGACCCTTTGCACCGACGTCACCTAATCACGTGGGTCCACCATGGTGGACGGCAAAAGCATGTAAACAGTGAGCGACACAAGTACCAAACAAAGGGAAAAGTAGATCCTGAAATTGTTTTTGTGATCAAAACAAAAACAAAACTCCTCCAGCATTCCTTCAACTAGTTCATGCCCAGTTCATTTATCAGAAGTAGTGCATCTAGCCGGGGCTCATAGAGAGCGGTATGCTAACTAGCTTACCAACGTTAGCTTACGTTCTCTCTGCAGCTGTTCACCGATGTAAACATGTTGCTGACTTTGCCTAAATTCACCCCTCTGGATTTATAACTTTATGTTGTAAACAGCGTTTCACTTTACACCAAAGCTGATTTTTAAAAAGTCCGGATCCCTACCAGCTTCTGTTGCTGGTGCTGTTACCGGGTTCAGCTGCTGCTCTCACACCGGAATGAGAAGATCTCTGAACGCCGACGCTCATATAAATAAATAATGTCATTTTAACACATGTTATCATCGGAGCTTTAATGTTGTTAATAACTATCTGGCTTTACACTACAGTGGACGGAGCGCAGCATCCGTGGTGAAATATCCATCCATCAGGATTGTCAATAACTAGTATAAACACATCACATTTATCCCTGTCCCTGTCTTCCTCGTGAAATAAACGAAATTTAATCTTATCCGGTAAAAACATGTTCGCTGCTAATCTGAGGGCTGCTAGTCCGCTTGGTTGATCGCTGCAGTTCGTCTCCGTCCTCAGTCTCCATCAAAGTTATTAAAAAACAAAACGAGTTGAGTTTACGTCCTTGTCTGTTAGTGCAGCCGACCACGCAGCAAGCTAAAACCGTTTTACTGTCAAATCAACTAAATAAAAGGATAAAAGGCTACAAACTGGCTTGTTTTGACTACCTTCACTGGAGTTTCTACGGGTGCAAACGGTCTTTTTGCCATCCATCATGGCGAAGGGGGCGGTCACATGAGTGGCGTGACGTCACGTGCAAAGGGTCAGTACACATCCCTAAGAGACAGTTAATTGTGATGACAGCTGCTGATCACCAGGAGTAGTCTGGTTAGTATGTTTTGTTACAAAAATAAAGTGAGATGGAAAAGTTGTTTTTCAGATCACTTTAACACCATGAATGCTTTAAACAAATAAACAATAAATAAAGTTGTTTAATTAGAAAACAAAGCCAACTAACGTCTGTGCATAAGCTAATATAGAGGGATACAAATCAGGCAATGCTACCTTAAAAGCACTATTCAAGAGTGTAATATTACATTGATCTACATCCATTATATGGTCATCATTCCAAAATACATAAACCAATAGATTAACTATTGAACACATTAAAAAATGCTTTTCTTTGAAGTTTTGCTGACATGTTATTTTCCGCCTGTTCCCACACATCATCAAACACGTTAAGCGAAGAAGCTAGCAGCGTCTGTGAAGAAATCAGCTACTTGCAATAGTGTTTCACACCAATCAGCGGATCCTAAATCAAATTGAATTGAAACGATGTTGTGACTGAATTTAAGTTAAACGCAAATATCGAATCCCAATCCACTGTATTGATATCATATCGTGATCAAACGAAACCCATTAAAGTCCCGGCTAATATTTTCTCAAAACGAGACTTAACCAATGCAAAATGTACTTTTCTACCAGTGTTTTTGCAATTTTATGCACTCTAGTTCTAATACATTCTTTTGTATTTATCCATCAAAGCTAATAACAGTCAGATCAAATTTAAATTGACTGTTGGCTGTTGCTTAAAGCTCATGACCCCTTTTGGTGATGAACAGTGTTAAAGCTTATCTCTTCTATTTTGTATTCATCAGCGGCTCATTAGTCATTTTGAAATGAGGCGCCTGTATTCGTTTCAGAGATGCTATCTTGGAGTACTTTTACCATGACAAGACTAACTGAGAATTGCGTCAAAAGGAGGATGCTGTTTGTGGACCAGCTGAAGGAAAATTGGTTAAAATAGAAACTGCAGAATGCACATGGGAAACTGAAGATTGTGTTTAAATTGGGATATTTTTCCTTCATGTTGCATAACAGTCTTTGGGAACAGCTCAGAAACTTTGGGGAGCCATTAATAATAACGTTACTCGTGTTTAACAGTGCTTACTCTGTTTAATAATGTGGTTCCAGGACATCGGGTGCAGGAAGTAAACTGATCTCAAATCCTAAACAGCTTTCCAATAATTAAACTTTTTATTATTCATGATAATGTGCTCAGTCTTAGATTTACTACCCTGCTGTAGAAGAAATTAGTTGAGATGTTAGAGTGCTACGAGCTTGTCCAGCTTAGATATTTCTCCAAAAATGATAATCTTTTTCAAATGATTCTGTCAGAGTAGCAGGTCTAAATGGGTTTTATTGCGGTGGACTGATGGGACAAAACTGCTACGTTTAATGAGAAAGTCATCCTAATATGGATAAAAATTTAAATATTTGACCGTAAAAAGCAGCTAAGGTACCTTAAGTGAACATTTTTTGCAGGATCTGAAAATACTAATTAAGATTTATTTTTCTGGGTGCAAAATCTTCACATAAAACAAAAACGTATTTCTTAAAATCAGTTCCTGCTATTAAAAACTCTCTGAATGACTTTTAACTTTGCAAAATGTGCAGCAAACCTCCCGTATTTTAAGTGTTGACAGCATTAAATCACTGATTAAATACTGACATTTGATGGGCAGCTTGGAAAATTCCACGCCTGTGCTCAACAAGGTGGTGAGTGAGTGATGGCGCTGATGAGGAGCAGCTGAGGCCGTGGGGGTTGGGGTGGTGTGTATTGAGGTGAAGGGGTGGGGTGCACAAGGAGAACTACGTCGCGTGACACGAGGTGGGATGATTCTTCCTGCTGGTGCACATATCGTGAGAAGGGTAGACGAGAAACTGCAGGAAGGAAAAGCTTCAAATCCAGGGGTCAAGTTTTCGTTTTGAAAAGACGGTCAGAGGTTGCGTCCTCTGGTCTCCCCTTCCTCCTCTCTTCTCCCCTTTCATGACTCCCCCACTCTCAGCATCCTCCTTAACATCCATATTGATGAAAGATGTTGATGAACTGCAACGACAAGGTTCGAGACAGATTCCAGGACTCACACGAGACAGTTCATCAAAGTCAAGTGCAGTCCCGCCATCGGGCCCGAGTCTCTCACGTCACGGCAACCTCCTGAAAATACCTTTTGTTTTTACACCCCCCACTCTTTGTGTGCTCCTTTTCAAAAGTAACACAGTTTCTCTGGCATGTAATAACTGCCCCTCATAAATCTGCACACTCTGGCCCTCAGACATCAGCCTGAGTGCTTTGAATCTTGGGGCCACATCATGCAAAGAGGTGGGGGGGGGGGGGGCGCTCACAGGTGCCCCTCGGCTGAGACTTATAGCCGGTGCACCCCCACTCTGCAGTCACGCAAGCGCTGCCCCCCTTCTGGCCCTCTAACTGATTTTACAGCAGCCTGCGGGGGAAACCAGACGTTAGCAAGGCCCCGGGTCGACATTGTTTTCACGAACAAAGTTACAAGGGAATAAATCATTTTGAAAACGGAGAGGGAAGGAAGGGGTCGCTGTTGGTGCGCTGCCTCGGCCCCCCTGGAATAAGCCAAGCGTGCAAATATCAAATAAAGTCTGTTTAAAGTTGTTTTGTCATATTTTTGTTACCAGGAACTTTTAATATCACCACAATTCAAATAAATGTCAGTTATTCAGTGCAGTTGATAATAAATAACGGTCACATAAATGCAAGAAACAAGTGCGTGCTTGTTGCATTAAACTAATCATATTTCCTCTTGACACGCAAGCTTCCAGGAACAAGACCTCAGGTTTTATAGGTCATTTGAGATCCACAATTTGGCATTTACGCAGCAGGATTCAGTCTAGACAACAATTAATAAAATGCACACTGAGCCAAAATCTCTTTTTCTGACCGTGAATCATGCAAATCAAACCTTTTAGTGATTGAAGGCTCCGATCAGGAGGAAGTGTGTATTATTCTAATTTGTGTTCTGCTAATAACTAATACACCATCACACGGCAGACGGAGCAGATTTGGTGTAGATTTATTTGCATTGGGCTGAAGTTCACTACTTTCTCCCCCTCAAGATATGCGGAGTGTAATTGACTCATGATGTCTTCAGCCCCAACAACTTTTGCTTCTCTCTCTCTTTATGTACGTGCGTTTGTGCCACTGCGACTCTTTCATCAAGTCTGTTGATTCAAATGGGTTTGTTCCGTCGAGCCACTTCTGTGGTCGGAGTCTGAAAAGCGTATTAAAGTGTTTGCTCATCTACACATGTCAAAACTCCATTCTGGTGGCCACATTTCTACTCTGGTGGAAGTTTTATGGGCTCGCGTGAAAACTGAACATACCAGTCTTGTTATAAAATCATCTAAATTGACATTCCCGAAGGCCTCAACATGAGGGCTTCCTTTAAGATATTTAAAAGATTGATTTGGAAGACCGTTAAAGCCTCATTCCAGATGTGTGTGAGAACTTTTACTGTTTTTAAGATGAAGAGTTAAAAAAACAAGCTATGTTGTTGATCTTTGGCTCAAGTGGACACACATTGTTTCTTGTTCAAATCTCTGCAGCTTTTGATAGTGATGTATTTATTTGTGATGGTGTTTTACTGCACAGCTTTAACGCCTATTTGCAGTTTGCGCGGCAGCCTCGTTTTACAGCTGACTTACAGACACGTACAGGTAGGCCACAAACGCCCGCTGTGCTCTGCATGAAAGGCCTCCTTTAGGGGCAGCATAAATCAGAGGGCTGTAATTACTCCAGAGATTTGCTGACGCGCTGTGGTCATTTAAATGATGAATGAGTCACAGATTAATAATTAAATAAACAGATCTTCCTCTCTGAGTGTCATTCCTTATCCTAAATTTAGCAAAAGAAAAAGACGCGCACCGTAAACTTTATTACATTAGTTTTCTGCAGACACAAACATTTCATTTTAATAGATTTCACACATTTTCACAAATATTGTTGCCCCCCCCCCATGTACAAAAATCACATCATTCTTTGATAACATCAAATTGCACAAATAAAACCAATAAGATGACTATCTAAACTTAAAACTTATTGTTAAAATACACATGAATATGTATGAGGGAAATGTAAGATTGAATCTGTTAGGAGTTTTAGCTTGTTCAGTCTGAAGGCAGCCACGACAGAGAATGAGGATTTTAACTAAAGCCACGTTCCTTTATAACGCAATGAGATCAAAAACCAAATGTTTTGTACAAAAAGTGGTACAAGGCACTCTATCAATGTATGATAAGGAACTTCCAACATGTGGTTAATAGCTTAAATCAATTAGAACATTTTCAGATTTGTTTAAGTCATCTGAAATTTTACACATCAACATTCAAATGATGCATTAGAAAATAATAAAAAAATATATAAAACATATAAAGAACTAAGTTAATTATAAATAGCATTTAAACTATTTTTGACATCAAAAATCTTCTAAAATATAAATAATTAACTTTTAGGATAGATTTAATTACTTAGCTGTTTTCTTTTGTGCCAGCAGTAGTTGTATTATGTTACAAACCTTATAAGTGATATGCAAAATGCACACATGACATTCTAATTTTGCATGTTTTTATTAAAGAGTACACTTCCAAATGGTTGCATTTAAGAGAGTTTTGTCCCCTCCGGCGTGTTGTTCCTGCAGGTAACCATGAGCTCATTTTTGTCAGCCGGTAGATGCTGCTCTGCAGGCTCAAGGTAATTATCTACAGGCACGCAACAGCTAACCGATGTGAGATCAGCCCCCAACTCTGCACACAGTTTTTTTTATAACATTCACCATCCCATGTGACAAACTCACCAGTCGTAAAAGGGTCATATTCATCCTACTGATCATTTACACTTTGCATTCCACCGCTGGGAGGTTTTCTATTGAGTCAAACAGAGATCCTTTTGATGCAAGGAGTCATCCTCACTAATGACTTCCAGGAGAGAGACAACTCCATCTCCTCATCTTCGGGGGGATAAACCAGATTTTAGGGCAGAGTCATGGTCAACTAGAAGGGAGTTTATTTGGATAGTCAGGCCCAATAAAGTAAAGTGCTGCCCTCTTGTGTTATGATTGCATTTTCTGTTGAAATTATGAGGATATGAAAGCTAAGAGAAAATAATCCCTCTGAGATGATATTTTTATATTTTTGATCAAGATTATGATCAGCATTAAGGCTTAATGTGTTCTTTTGAGTAAATTTCTTTCTTTCATGTTTTCACTAACAAAAACAAATCTAACTACATTAGTGCAAATTATCGGCAGATTACAGTGACCTGTTCATTTAGAAGATGCTGTGTAGATGTTCTCTGCGACTGTGGGTGTGCTGCTGCTGCCGGTCCGTGAGCCGCTGTTAGCTTCTGGAGTGATCTTGGTGGAGTGGTAGTAGTAGATAAACAGCAGAAATCCTTCAAAGACAAAAGCAGATGGTTGAAATGTTACTTTAATTTAGTAATATCTGAAGCTTGTGTGAATTTAAATTCGAAATTGACCTTGAAAGGAGTTGAGGATGGTAAAGATGTAGAAGGAGGGAATGAGCAGAGGTCCGTAACTGAAAAAAGCAAACGCCCAGGAGATGCCCAGGAGGAAGAAAAGACCCAGGATGGACAAAAACTTTGTTTTGGATGCACTGATCTCCTGATCTTGTACTGGTTTTGACTTAAAGTGAAGAATCTGCATCACGGTTATACTGAATATGGAGAAAGTGAAGAGGAACACAATGGCGTAGTAGCCAACGTTTAGACCTACGTGGACAGAGGAATCTGGGATCCAGCACCTGAAATTAGAAATGAAATTTGAGATAAACAGTTAAGCCTTTTTTAAAGATTTTAGCAGCTCCTCACATGTTTTCTGAAGTTCCATCATCAACCTGGATGACAATGTTTCCATATTTCTTTGCAGCAAGAAGAGCGATGATCACCACAGCTGGAGTGACTAAAGAGACAGAAAACATTCATTTTCTTACAGTCAGAGAAACACATTGAAGTGCTGGCTCTCTTACCCCATCCTGTGATGCAAATCTTGTAAATGTAGTGTTTAGTGTTTGCAGAGAGTTTCCGCAGACTGATGTACAGGTGTAAAGCCTGCATGGAAAACCAGGTGAAAGTGGCCAACATGCTGTAGTGCAGAAACGCGGCCATGGCCACACACCCAGAATCATTTTTCAGATCAGCGATCGTCTTGTTGATCAGAAAGCAAAAGTTCAGGGCGAAAAGGGCGATGAAGAGATTGATCAGGATCGTCGTCGCATTGGATGATTTTGTTTTTCTGAGAAGGAACACAGTTTACATCAGCAAAAAGCAATCTCATTTAAAATAAAAACAGACCTACAGTTTTAATGTTTCTGCTTACCTGATGAGAAAATGCATGAAGAGGCCCGCTCCCAGGAAGAACATTGAGACCCCGCAGCCGGCCTCTGTGATCTTTGTCAGGGTTTTGTAAACGGTAGCACTTATATTTGTAGGTGTGGGCGACTGGTTTCAAATTGGAGGACATTTTTAATGATTATACATGATATTAGCATTAAAAAATCCTTAGAAATCTCATAACATCAGCTCACCATGAGAATGGCAAAAAACGTAAGATGTGTGCACTGACAAGTGATGCTGCCATTGACCTCCACTGTTTGGCAGCCGTCTGTGGTCCAGTTTGGACTCCCTGATGAGGAAACACGTTTAAAGTTGGGGTACATTGTTTAAAATGTTTCCAAGAACTTAAAAGAAAGCGTAAATCTGGCCCTGTTCTACAATATAAAGTAGTTAATTCATAATTTACATTTCCCCTCAAGTCTCTTCTCTATAAAGATGGAAGGAGCTTCATCATCTTCAAGAGCTCAAAACCGATGAAGAGTTGGTGAAGTTTCTTTTGGAAAAGTAAATTCTTGTATTTTAGAGAATTGTAGTGGACATTTTAACTAATTGTTTAATGCTGCATTTACCCTAGGGTGGCACTATCTCGAACCCCAGCTTTATGATCACATCAAATAATGGAGGATTTATTCGTTTATAACATGCTTTTTAAAAGTTTAACTGGCTAAATAAATGTTTATTACCTTTACCATTCCATGATGAGCAAACAGCACTGAATCCACTCTGCAGGGAAAAACATCAAATAAAAAAGTTTCATTGAAGGATTATATTAAAGGTTAATATTTCTGTTACCGTGTTCATAGAACTGTAGCGGATGTCTATGGTGTCTGAGAGATTGGATATTTCTGCTCCCATTTCAATTCCCAGGATTTCATTGTTGAAAATGCTGCTACTGGATCCATCCTTCTGAAAGTGGAATTCATTTTCAGATGAAATATTTCTATATTTAATTAAAAAAAAACCTCCCCTACCTGAGAAAGGTTTGGAAAAAGCAGAACCCCGGCGTATAATCCGTTTTTCTTTACTGCCATCTCAGTGGCTTCTTTGGGAATCTGTATCGTTCTGAAGAAACCTCCCACCTGGGTGGTTTGTTCTTCAAGAATCTGGAACAGACAGAGACAAAAAGAGAAGTTATTTCAGGCTTTTGTTTGTATGATTGGGTTGATGAAAGCTGCGCACGTTAACATCTCCAGTTCCTGCAAAGCCAAAGTTCAGGCTGGGTGGATTTAGCTGTGGCAGCTTAGCCACCACCCCTGTGATGTTTCCAATTTTGACGGCTGCTGTGCTGGAATTTCCCATCATTGTTAACACCGAACCGAGTTTCTTCATCACATTTCTGTAACAGAAACACAAATAATAACTTTCATTTTCACATTTTTCACATGAAAAAGCCTTCCTGAGTGATTTTACCATCCTTCCATAATTGCAATAAACATTTGTGATAATTACGTTGCTTCCTGGGGTTTCACAGGAGCGTCCATAGCATTCAGAGTCAAGGACACCTCCGGCTTTGAACCTGGTAACTTACAACATACACAAGTTTTTTTTCGACCGTCCAACTTGATCACATGGCTGAGATCTCCTGCGTTGGTCAATTCTGTTTAATCAGACACAACTTTATGAACACAATGTTTAGAGACGTATTCCAAAATTTTACATAAATGAACAAACTTACCTTTACAAGTCGTTTCATCGTAGGTTGTATTTTGTCCGCACAGCCCATCCTGGCTCAGTCTTATATTCCCTTCACCTTAAAATACAAAAACACATCAAACTTCTCTGTGTCATGTTGTGTGTCCCTTTGTTCCCCAGCTCCTCCAGTTCCCACTCCAGGTTCTCCTTTTGTGCTCTCTTAGCGCCCTCATGTGTCCTTTGTCTGCATCTCTGTTGTGTGTCTTAAGTTGTAGCCCCAGCCTCTTGTTCCCCAGTTCATTGTATGTGTGTATGAGTTTGTGTGTGTCAGTATGTGTATGTGTTTGTGTGAGTCCTTCCCTTAGTCTCTAGGTTTAGTTTTGTGTTTTATATAGTGTTAGGTTTATCTGCCCTCCACTGGTTCTCTTCCCCATCCAGATAATTGTTGTCACCTGCCTTCCCTCCAGCCTCACTCCACACACCTGCTTCCTGTTTCCCTAATTGCTCCTCCCTGTCTATATAAGCCCTCCTTGTCTCATTGTTCTTGTCGGCCCATTGTTGTTTGTCAGCGTTGTTCTTTGGTGCTCTGTGAGCTTCCTGTCTAGTCCCCAGTTTGTGATCTAATTGAGCTTTGTTCTCCTGCTTTTGGATTTCTGGGTATGGGGCTCCATGCCTTTGGATTTATTTTTGTTCATCCTACAGTAAAAGGATTTTTTTTTTTTTTTACTTTATATCAACTCCTGCCTCATATCGTCTGGTGCTCTGCATATTGGGTCCTACTCCTCCTAATCAGAACGTGACACTCTGCTGCTAAATGAGCCGGTAATAGAGATGGTGAGTTTACCAGTTTTCAGGCAGTCTAGAAGGTGTAGGATGAGACCTGCAACAGAACAAAGATTCAAGAAGGAAACGTTAACAAGAGTCCACTTCCTTGGTCCAACAGAACATCTCAGCGTTACCCGTTGAGTTGTAGAACCGCGACGGTAAACAGGAGTTGGTAAAAGTTGCCTTCTGCAGCACTACGACGTCGTGCATGGATAGAGTCGTCTCGTTCAGCGTCAGGTGGTAGACGTTATCTCTGAGCAGCTCTATTTTGGCGTTGCAGTTGAAATTTTTGCTGCAACAGACTAAAACACAAACACTTAATAAATGACCAACAGTGATTGTTTTCCGTTGATTTCCAGGAAACAGACACAAAACCAGATATTAGATTTCATTACCAGTGTTCCTTGGCTCAGATGAGATGTTGAAACAAAGTTGAGTTTTGTTTTGGTCGTGATAGACAACATCTTGAAAAAAAGTCACATAGAATCATGAAATACTCTGGTTTTCATTTGTACTCCATTCCTCCTGTTAAAGGGGGTTTTTCTTCTCCACTGTCACTACATGCTTGCTTAGTATGGAGATTGCTGTCAGACAGAGGTGTCAAACTCCTGTCCTTGAGAGCTAGTATCCTGCATCTTTTTGTTGTTTCCCTGTTCCAGCTCAGTTGATTCACCTGTGCAGCAGGTCAAAGTTCTCCAGAAGACTGTCCATCACCTGCTGACTGAAATCAGGTTTGTTGAAACAAGGAAAACACTAAAACATGTGGGATAGCGGACCTCGAGGACCAGAGTTCTACACTTGTGCTGTTAAGCCTCTGACACAACAAGTCAGTGACTCGGTGCAATCTGCTGGGCTTCCTTACATAGGAAACTTTTAATGGCATAATGACTTAGACTCAGTGATCAGCAAGCTCAACTGGAATATTTACTTTGTCACGTGACTTGAGACGATTCTTGTGAACTGGCCCCATATAAATAAATTGAACCGAAGTATTTTTTCCACACTGTAGCCAAGATTACCTGATGGGAAAGTGGAGTTCAGTGGAGTTTGATTAGTAATGAACAGCATGTTTTTGAGCATGGGACTTCCGTTTGCATCTGCAACAGGTAAATACACGAGACAAACATCAGATCTAACAGCACCACTCTGTTCCCAGTAAGACTTTCCTACTCACCTGTCTCACACATATGATTCTGCAGTAAAATCCCAAAGAACAGAATTTCCACAACAAAAATCCAGTGATGGTTTCTTGCCAAAGGCGACATGATTCATTTGAATTTAGATGGTTTACATGAGAAATTTATTCCATCACGACTGAAGAATATAGATATTTTCACACTGCCACTTTGAAATGTGGCCGTGCACGGTGTCTGATGGAGACAATCCGCTTTGTCCACCTGAACAGCATCACACACGTTATGTAGTGTGACAGAAATTCTGTCTACCTGACTTCATTTGCAAATCAAACGTGTCTGCAGCTCCCAGCACATTCAGTATTTTGTTTATAAAGCAGCTGGTATAGGGTTTTATTTCTGGTCATAATTTGAATGAACTGTTCCAGAGATGTCCAGTTTCAGTTATTTTTGTCCTGCTTATTTATTTCATTCCTAAACATTTAAACATGTGTCTTTCATAGGATTGCCTGTGTCTCTAGCAGGTATTCTCTGGCACGATGACTGCTGGTCTCCTCGGCCCCCACTCAGGACTCTGCAACGTAAATTACACCTTGATGCAAGTTTTACGGTTATCTGAATGTTTATGAAATACATTTTCTGACGTTAAACTTAAAGTGTCATTAGTAATCACACACGGGGGAAATTTCCTCTCCATGTTTTACCCATTCCTGTGGGAAGAGGTGCAGCTGTGGCTGCAACTGGAATGTATTTGTGGTTAAATTTATTCATAATTATATTATTGCTTAATATTATTATTTCAGACTGCAGGGACTGACCCAACAATTTGTAATTTTTGATGCTGGTGGTGGTCGGAGGGACCGGTGGCACCAGCGCTTGGCAGACTCGCCTCTGTCAGTGCGCCCCAGAGCAGCTGTGGCTACATCGGAGCTCATCCCCACCAGGGTGTGAATGTGTGTGTGAATGGGTGTTGTAAAGCACCTTGGGGGTTCCAGGAAGGTGCTATATCAAATACAGGCCATTTACCATGATCTTACAAAAAAAAACAACAGTCTAAATGACATCAAATGTCTTTTTAATTTGTAAGAAGCACCAATAAGAACTCAGTCAACGTTAATTTTATTAAATCCACCAGCTGTTTAGAATAAAGAATAAACATCGCAGTTTTGTTGGATGGAAACATAACTTTCTTTAAAAATAAAATAAACTATTTATAGACTTAACACAAAACCTCCGCAATGTTCAGTGAATTCCCTAAAAGTTCATAAATAAATACATAAATATATTTTAACATTTAAAAACTTGTATTTACAACAGAAAGCTTTTGAATACATTAGAGTCCATTTTAAGCTTTACTGAATGCAACGTTGTTCTCGTTTCCCAAAAGCTGAGCAATGCAAACTAAGATAGCAGCCACAGTTTGCATTATGGAACAGGTCGTGAAAGGCTGAACTCATAACAGCAACAGTTTTGCATTTGTGTGTCAAAATAACCCTGGGTGTCCCGAGGACATGAAACCCACATTTATTTCTGTTTATGCGAGCTGAGGTAACAAATACACTCAGTAAATACCTATAGGAGGTCTTAAGAAACAATATGATTAATAAAACGGCTTTATTAACATTTTCTTCTAAACTTGTATTGTTTATCAAACAGTGACAGTGGCTAGATCGTTTTGGGTTTCTGCCTGAGCCAAAGTGATTTATCTGTAAAGAACAGGCATATAATGGTTCTCTGTGACCGTGTGTTTGTTGCTGGTGGTGGTCTGTGAGTCTTTCTTGTCCTCTGGAGGGACCTTGCTGGAGTAGTAGTAAATAAACAGAAGAAAACCTATGCAGAAAGAGAGAATATTTTCTTTCTTCAATGACTTGTGAGGACACTTTGTCAGTTTCACCTTGAAAGGAGTTGAGGATGGTGAAGACGTAGAAAGGAGGGAATGAGCAGAGGTCCAAAACTAAAAAACGCAAAACCCCAGAAGATGCCAAGGAGGCAGAAAAGACCCAGAATGGACAAGAACTTCTTCTTGATGGGGCTGCTGTCCTGAACTTCTACAGCTGTGGACTCAGAGCGAACTATCTGCACCACATTCATACTAAAAATGGCAGAAGTGAATATGAACACAATGGCATAGAAACCAATGTTCAAACCTAAATGGATAGCAGAATCAGGGATCCAGCTCCTGGAAGTTATAAACAAAACATGAATTAAAAAGCATGATGTTGAATTGTAAATGATAAAAGAAAGCAGCCCCTCACATGTTTGCAGAAGATCCATCATCAACATGAATGACAATGTTACCGTATTTCTTTGGAGCAAGAAGAGGGACGATCACCACCGCTGGAGTGACTAAAGAGACAGAAAACATTCATTTTCTTGCAGTCAGACAAACACATTGAAATGCTGGCTCTCTTACCCCATCCTGTGGTGTAAAGCCTGCACATGTAGCGTTTGATGTTAGCAGGGAATTTCCTCAACATGGTTCAGGATTGCTTTTAGAGAATCATTCTGATGATCAAGAGGCAAATAGAACAAGGCATTCATAGATAGTAAAGGATATAGAGCAAGTACATTTTGGCTTCTCAGAGGTGTTTAGACTTGTGTACCTGCTTGTTAAATAGTGGATTTCAAGGTACATGTTAAAGTGTTACAAGAGGAGATAAATGCATGAATTTAAAGTTCATGTTTGGAGAACAACCTTCACAGTTTGGAGGCTCACGCTGGTGAGGGGACACCATTAGTTCTAGTAACACCTGGGCTCCCACGGCCTATTCTGACAGGATGGACGTTACGGGACCCTTAAGGATTCCAGTTGGATGATTAGAGGATTATTTAGGAGGATTGGAATGAACAAACTGATTTCAGTGGTGAAGGGTTAAAGGTATTGGCTCGGCATTAAAATTGTAGAAATGCTAAATAACTACACTTTACCATCTATATAAACATGTACTGGGTCCAGTTTTTTATTTTGTTAAGGACTTTAGTCATGAATCATTACAGAAAATCCAAATCCTCTCCTCCAGACAGTGAAGAACTGTTTCGCGTACGTCACTCCAGCACGTAAAACAAGCTAGCTGCTGATGCTAGTATTGTGGATCACTGTTATTTTTTACTTTCATGCTTTTAATTATTACGTAAAATTGTGTTTACAGCTGCAGCAAAAGGTCTGAGCCATGTGTCTGTGTCCTACACGCATTTTTAAATAACAGGTCTGATCTAAAATAATAACCTACATCTATAAATCCATCTAGAACTGCACCGCTACTTCTGGACGAGTCCCGTTAGCATGACTGCAGCAATACTGCTAACCGTGTTCACTCCAGTAAGGAAAGAACAAGTCCTTTGGGAAAGCTACGGCTCACACACACACATACACACACACACACACACACACACACACACACACACACACACACACACACACACACACAGATATAATCTAAAAGATTATCTCTATATTTCAACATTAGAACCTCCATGACATCCTGGATTAGTGCAAACAACGAGTTGAGCTAAGGAGTTACTCCAGCATCAGGAAGATTTATTCTGGTAAATTGTTGGTTAAATATTTTCCAGAGTTATATCAATAAATACACACAGCAGTAAAACTGTAGATTACTGAACTATATTGGGACACATGATAGAGCTAAGACCAGCTGAAAACTCGTCAGCTTAGAGCTCCCAGTGGAGCACAGAAATGAAATATTTAAGAAAAATAAACAAACTGTACCGATTTTGGTTCTGAAGATGAACAGAATCCTCCTCTATGTCCAAATCAGGTCACAGGTCTTCTGAGTCAAACGGTCTAAAACATGTCTGCACCTCTGGTAGTGATATCCAGCTGGCAGGGTCGGAGTTTGGTTGAACTTCTCCGTTAATCCAATATCCGTCCTCATCGCCGTATCCCAGAGAAAAAACAAATCTGACCGACTAGTGGAGGCTTCAGAAGCTACATCTGATTGATGACACATTGTTCTCTGCTATAACGCTAACGCAGAAACACCGGAGTCAGGTAATGTTTACTACAGCTGTTTCAGCAGAGCTCCATGTGAAACGTCACCAGCTGCCCAGGGCTTAGACCGGAAGTTAGTTTCTGGTTTTCCCGCACCGGTCACAAACATCAGATTTTCTTACAATTCCAGCCGTCAAAATCAAAAACCTTTTTCATCTGAGGTTTTAATACACATTTACAAATGCTGTTCAAACGAATTTTACCTCTGGCCGATATCTTTAAATGAGTGAGTGAACCCACTACCAAGGATGAACTCTGCTAACTTTAAAAATCAGCTGCTCTAAATAAGCATGAAGGTCAGAGAGGAGCTCTAGGATGAACATGGATAAAGGAACTGTAATGTAGAGGTAAAGTAGGGCAGGGCCAACGTTAGCAGCTGTCATACGGTCCACCTGAAATGTTTGACTTTCATTTAGCTTGTTATGTGCCAGGTTAGAGCACAGTCTCATGTTAGAGTTTTGTCATGAGAACATTGAGATACCTCACATACATCTAAAAATTAACTTTTTTTTTCAAAATAAAGAATAATTTTAATCACAATTGAAACGTACAATCTTAGAAAAACCTTGTCCAATCAATGTGCACGTCCTCTGTTCTCACTGATTGGATAGAAATCCTTCCATCAAACCGTGTGTGTGTGCATGCACACACGAGTGTGTTGTGAACTGGTGTTGTGGTTTTGCACTGATGTAACCATCTTTATGCTGACAAAAATGTAACTAAGTAACTTTTACTTTAAGTACATTTTATTAACTATACTTTTTACTTTTACTTGAGTAAAAATTCAGGCAAGTACTTTTACTTGTACTTGAGTAAAAAATTATGAAAGTACCGGTACTCGTACTTAAGTAGGAAATTTTAGTACTCTTTCCACCTCTGGCCTATAGCAGCATAACTACAGAGATAACTCAGGATAATCTATCCTATTTAGATGGAGGCATGTTGGAGTCAGGGCAAGGGAGAGCCGTCTTAACCGACTGTACACTCCACCTCCCTTTACTCCCCCACTTGTCCAGATTTAGGCTAACATCAGATTTTAACCATAGGCCCTATCAAATAAAAATGTTTTAAGCCTATTCGTGAAAGTAGACAAAGTGTCTGCCTCACGGACTAAGGCTGGGAGCTGGTTCCACAGGAGAGGAGCCTGATAACTAAAAGATCTGCCTCCCATCCTAATTTTAGATATTCTGGGAACCACCAGTAGAGCCGCAGTCTGAGAGCGAAGTGCTCGGTTAGGAACATATGGAACAATCAGATCATTGATGTATGATGGAGCTTGATTATTAAGAGCTTTATATGTGAGAAGGAGGATCTTAAAATCTATTCTGAATTTAACAGTTAGCCAATGTAGGGAAGCTAAGACAGGAGAGATATGATCTCTCTTTTTAATTATCATCAGAACTCTAGCTACAGCATTTTGGACATGCTGAAGACTTTTAACTACATTCTGTGGACTTCCCGAGAGTAATGAATTACAGTAATCCAGTCTTGATGTAATAAATGCATGAACTAGTTTTTCAGCATCACTCCTGGAAAGGATGCTTCTAATCTTAGCAATATTCCGAAGGTGGGAAAAGGAAATCCTACAAACCTGTTTAATGTGGGATTTGAATGACATGTCCTGGTCAAAGATAACACCAAGGTTTGTTACTTTGTTCTCGGAGATTAATGTAATGCCATTCAGGTCAGGCGATTGGCTAAGCAATTTCCTTTTCTGGATTTCTGGTCCAAAGATGAGAACTTCCATCTTGTCTTGATTTAAAAGCAAAAAGTTTAGAGTCATCCAATTTTTTATGTCCTCAAGACAAGCCTGTAATCTACCCAACCGATTAGGTTCATCAGGGTTAATGGATAAATATAACTGAGTATCGTCAGCATAACAGTGGAAGTTTATCCCATGCTGTCTAATGATTTTACCAATTGGGATCATATATATAGTAAAAAGAATTGGTCCAAGCACTGAACCCTGTGGTACTCCACAAGTAACCCTGGAGTATGAAGACGATTTGTCACGTACATTTACAATATTAAATCTGTCAGACAGGTAGGATTTAAACCAGCCTAACGCTGTTCCTTTGATCCCTACAACATGTTCAAGTCTTTCTAAAATAACATTGTGATCAACTGTGTCAAAGGCAGCACTGAGATCTAACAAGACTAGACCAGACACAAGATTCTTATCTGAGGCCATGAAAATATCATTTGTAACTCTCACTAATGCAGTTTCAGTGCTGTGATACTCTCTAAAACCAGAGTGAAATTCCTCAAACAGAGCATTATTGTTTAAATGCTCACATACTTGGATGGCCACTATTTTCTCCAGGACTTTGGATAAAAATGGAAGGTTAGATATTGGTCTATAATTCATTGGGTCATCTGGATCCAGAGAAGGCTTCTTAAGTGAAGGTTTGATTACAACAACCTTAAAATCTTGTGGTACATACCCATACACTAAGGATAGATTGACTATATCTAGAATGGGGGCAGTAACAAAAGGAAATGCTTCTTTAAATAATTTGGTTGGGATTGGATCCAAAATGCAAGTTGAAGGTTTAGATTAAGCTAATATTTTTGATAACTCTGAAAGCTCAACTGGAGCAAAACGGTTCAAGCACAACTGAGGTTCTACAGTCACCTCTGATGCTGCCTCACTTACTGAGGAAGAAAAAATTGCATTAGGGAGGATGCTAAACATTTTGTTTCTAATAGAATTAATTTAACTTGTAAAAAATACTATGAAGTCATTGCTGCTGAGGGCTAAGGGAATAGATGTTTCAGAGCTATGATTCTGTGTAAGTTTAGCAACTGTACTGAAAAGAAATTTAGAATTATGCTTGTTCTCCTCAATTAGTGCTGAGAAATAAGCAGTTCTAGTTTGTCTAAGCTTATTTTTATAAAGCACAAGACTATTTTTCCAGGATAGGTAGGCCTCCTCATGGTGCATAGAGTGCCATGTTCTCTCCAATTTCCTAGAGTGCATTACCAGGGGCCTCATTTATCAAGCTTGCTTACGCACAAAACGGGGTCAGAAAACTGCGTAAGCAACTTTCCATGCAAACTTTGGGATTTATGAAAGAAAACTTAGTGGAAAAATGTGCGCAACTTTAAGCTGACTAAGGACCTGGCTTATGCACATGTTGGACATGGAGAGCACCTGCAGTGCTGCTGCTGCTGAGAAGATACAATTATGAAATCCTGCAGCATTATCACTTTTACTGCTTCGTTTTCACACAGAACAAGACCCCCCCCCCCCCCCACACACACACACACACACACACACACACACACAGCCTGAAGCACAGACTACAGAATGCAGAATATCATGCGTCTGTGACAGGGTGTGTCCTGTCACTGTGATCCGATTGATGATGCGCCATGGCTTGTTGAACAGGGGAGATCTCTGTTTGGCTGACTGGTTAGCGCGCGTGACTTTCGCTCGGGAGTCTGGGGATCGAATTCCAATTGGACCATTTTTTAATATCCGCCACAGATCTCTCTGAAGAATTCACAACATTGACGGCTTCAGCAACGCTGTGCCACTCCGTGGATTTTCTCTTATTTGTTTTGCAAAAGCACTTCCTTTCATTTCTCCACCTCACCCACAAGTACCTCAATTTCTGCTTCTGTGAAATTGTGCTTCCTTGATCTGCCTTGATCTACGGTCGCCATGTCATTGGCGGAACGCTGAAACAACCGGTTTATGTATATGCATGAGATCCACAAGGCACTTTGCACTGACTATTTATGGCAGTAACTGGGCGCGGTGAGGGCGGGATGTGACTAAAAAGCAGCTGAGAAACTTTCTCGTTAGTCTCGAATTTATGAAGCGGAGATTGCGTGCAGCTGTGCGTACTCCATGTTTGATAGATCACAAACCTACGTGATGTAAGTACATTTTATTTTTTGCTGAGCTTAAGTACGGTTTTAGTAAGGATTCTACGCAATGTTTGATAAATGAGACCCCAGGCCTTTCCACCGGACGCGTAACGTCCGCAAAGCGTATCATTTAGCCACCGTTGTAGTTGATGGGCACGCTTCCTCACTACATGCCGCAAAATGTACGCTTTGATTCTATTTTTACGTGCTATGCTTTCAGAACACACCTTGGGTTAGAGTCATTAGTGGAAATGAGGTGCACATTTCCAGTTGTTTAACCTTTAGAACAAGTTATCACCTATGAAACTTCTGCAGGTAAACAGAACAAAAAATAAACCACTGACCTTTTTGGAGACACGCTGCCATCTTTCTTCTTGCTCATCTAAGCTAAGCTAAGCACGGGCCCACCCTGGACCCTTACTAGAACTGCCCCTGATAACTGTGAATTAAATGTTCTTTCCTTTCAGGGTTCTCCACCATCCTTCTGTCCTAAGTCGAGGACCCAGGACCTGGAAGCGATTCTGTCCTCAATCTCAGAGGCTCAGAAATTTGTTGATGTTGCCATCATGGAGTATTTTCCCACCATATTCTTCGAAAAGCCCCAAAAGTGAGCCTCCTAAAATCAGTTTTCCTTTTATTGTGAACCGTTTTCTTTGATATGCCAGCTTTGGTTTTGATTCAGATACTGGCCGTTTATAGACGATGCAATCAGGACAGCTGTGTTTGAAAGGAAGGTTAAGGTCAGGATGCTCTTCAGCTGTGGGCGGGACTCTAATCCAGCCATGTTGCCTTTCCTTCAGTCTCTGGCCTCATTGGACTACCCTCATCATCATATCCACATCCATATAGTAAGATGGCACATTGTCAGATTTAGTCCAGCTGCTTACTTAGAAATCATCTTTTCTTTTTTTTTTTTCAGAAACTCTTCATTGTCCCAGTGGGAAACCAGTCAGATATTCCATTTACCAGAATAAACCATAATAAATACATGGTGACTGATAAAACTGCATACATTGGTGGGTTTGTTGTTTTCTTTTAGAAAGCAGCAGGTGTATTTTATTGTAGTACATTATTGACCAGATGATGCTGTTTTGCTACTCAGGTACCTCTAACTGGGCGGGGGACTACTTTGTAACCACAGCTAGAGTTAGTCTGGTGGTTTCCCAGTCCAACGCTCACCCTGCATGGAGAACCGACGCCCTGCAGAGCCAGCTAAAGGAAGTATTCAACAGAGACTGGCACTCACAATTCGCTGTCCACCTGGATGATCTCGGACACAATCCGCATTGTGCATTATCACAATGAATAAATCATTAGTGAAAGTTTTTACTTTTGCATCTTCGCTAAGGCTGCATGTCTTAAATATGATTTTAACAAATGTTTTAGAAAAATGCTCTTCGGTCTGGTTAATCCATTCCTGATTTTCATTTCTAGTTGCAACAGTTTTTAAGATGAACATCTTGGGAATTTAGTAGAAAAAATGTTTGTGTGAATCCAGTTGGTTAAGGTTAGGGTTAGTGGAGTCACTAAAATGAATGGAAGTCAGTGGAGGGCCACACAAACAAATGTGTGTGTGTGTGTGTGTACGTGTGTGAGAGAGAAAGAGAATGAGCGAGTAATTCATCACATTTGTAAAACTTCAGTATTGTAATGGTGGCTAAAAGCCCCATGCTGCCTTATGGGAAGAGTTCTCTGTGTAGAATTAAACAGGATGAGTCTGGCAGGCCAGGCTAACACACAACTATGAGGAGGATGCATTTTCTGTTGTAAATGACAACAAATGTAAAAGTTTAGTACTTTTCTAATCAAGTCCAATCGGTATAAAATGAAACACAGCTGGACTCTAATAGGGGCATCTCAAGGATGATGACAAGAAATGGATCGCACCTTTAAATATAGGAGAGTCACAGCAGAGGCCCAGTCTCAACACTCGCACTGCACCCTGCGGTTTTCAGCAACATGCACTTGGAGAACGTGCGCAGTAGGGTTCGAGTGCGTAGTACACAAGTGTGCAAATAATTGCAGAATTGAGACAGGAAGCATTGCGTCATCGATTGCAACGCATGCCGTGATGCTGGTCGCTGTGAAACTTTTTTCAAAAACCTTTAGTAACAACTTTCAAACAAACAAAGCAATGAATGTTTCTGACAAAGCAGCAATGAAGTGAAATAAATTTCACTTCACTGCTGCTTTGTCAAAAACTTTCAGAGTATCAACTAATCGTCCTAAAATTAATTGATTTAATTAGAAAATACATATTTTCAGAAAAGGAACGTGGGCCTTTTCTCCCGCAGCAATGACTTGTGGGTAATACCCTTGCCCGAGGTCTGCATCGCTGCGGACTTGGGTGAAGTGGTGCAAATTAAGGGTGCAGAGGAGGCATGGTCAACTTCCGCACTTGAGAATCGGGACACCCTACGCACTTGCACACCTCGCCTGGCCTGGCCTGTCAGACTCCTGTTTAATTCTGCACTCTGTCCGGCCAGGAACGCGCAAATGAAGGGCACGAGGGTGTAAGTGTGAATATTGGGATTGAGCCAAAGGGTCTGAATGCTTTGGGCCATTTGATATTTCAGTATTTTTAACAAATCTGCATACATTTCTAAAATGCTGTTTTTCTGTCAGTATGTGCTGCTGTGTGTACATTAATAAGAAAATAAATAATTAATTTTAGCAAATGGCTGCAATGACAGTTAATGACATTGCAGTTTGTTTTTTCTATAAATTTTTGTTTTATTTTGCAGTTTGTTTGCAAAATCTAAACAAGAGGTAAGAATTTTTTTATTCACAGTTCACCTACTTTATAAGTCTAAATGCTTGTTTTTGTTTCTGTTTTTTTCCTTAGAAATGAACCTTATATCTGACTCCTAAAACAAATTTATCCTTGCAAAAAAACCACAATTCCAGAAATCATCAACAGTAATAAAACAACCAGTGTGACTTATCTGGAGAGTGTAGACGACTAAAATGAGACAATTCTGAAGAAGTACAAACTATAAATGTGCGACAAAGGCCTCAACATAAAAAGATGTCTGCCTCCAAAGAGGTGCAACAATTATTCATGATGAGACATAAAATAAATTAAAACATTTGAAAATAGAAGACAATTATGATGCATGGCCTAAATTAGCAAATGCTGCATGCAGACTCGTAGGGAAACAATAAATAGTGATCATCTTTTTTTAAACAGATGCATGCAGACATGCATGAATCAAAAACGTTGTCACTAAATAAACCCAACTTAGTTCAAAATAAGCTGAATTTTTTTCTAAATCACACAGAAACAATCGTTAAAGGACCAAAAACGACCTCAAATTGAGGAGCAATTATGCCTAAAAGCCACACAATACCCAGCTGGAGGCAGAATCAAACTGTGGCCTTGAATCAGAGTCTTTTCAAAACTGTCAGAGGCCTTTCAAGGACTTCTCTGGTTCTCACCAATGTCCCACGCATATAATCTTCTATTATAAAACACACGATTTACTACTTTTGTGTTTGCAAGGCTGAAACTCTGTGGATTAAAACTGAAGTTGAGGCATCATGTTTGCAGGTAATATCATTTTAAAACGTTAACCCTGAACTAAATCCAACATGTGGACTTGAGCTGACACGTCATTTTCATCAGTAAGAGTCAGCTTTAAGAGCCTGCTTGCTGCAGGCTCAGATGATCTGAATCGTCTCTTAGCTATGGCTGCCAGGAGGAACTCCCCTAATGAAACTCAAGCCTGTTCAGATCCACTCTTTCATTGTCTGCAAATGTCACAAATTGCAAATTTTGCTTCATCTGTTAGCCAGTAAGTTATGTCAAATGTCATTAGAGCAAATGTGTTCAGTCAGAAGGTCTGCAAATTATTTATGGAGGCCAGGTAAAAAAAATATTCTTTAGGGTTTGATCATGGTTCAGTTTAAAGTGATTTATCGCCATCTTGTGGACCTTAAACCCCATTGCATTAAATTTGATACTGGAAGCCATGTGTGGTAATCTTTAACCATTTTACAGATAAGAAAAGTTTTTACCTGTAAATGTTTATTTTTGAGAAATGAAATGAATATTTGACTCCAAAAACAAAGAAAACACAAATTAAATCAGAAGAATTAGGATTTGTTTATAAATGAAACAGAAGAGCTTTGGGTAACAATGACTGACTGGCAACAGTCTGATTATTATATGACCACCTGTTGATGTGTATGATTTAATAACTTATTAAAACTTTGATTTAGAAAACATTCATCATATAATTATTATTTAATTAAATAACTAGAAAATAATCTCAAATGTCAGACAGCCTGTTAGAGCCACAGAAGAAGAGCATCCAGCTGCAACTCTGAGAAGTTAAAATAAAACCCTGACTTATTTTCAGATGAAAACAATGTTTTATGAAAACACAACTTGTGTGTGACCTCATTTGTAATTTTACAAACAGGAAAACTCATCAGTGAACATTTACTAAAGAAGTTCATCCTCATTTTCTCCTACATTTTCCAATTTCCTTCTCTAGATCTTTTTCTTTCCCATTTGTCCAGATGATTCCTCATGATCATTCATGTAAATGAAAATAAAGATAACTGATGTCAGGTTGAATTGCACCGTGGATCTGGGAGAGTCTGCACCCCTGGCTTTACCGTCCGGACCGAACCGGACAGAGCCAGCATCCGGACCGCTTTAATAGAGCAGGTCTTCGCCATACTCTCCATTATTCATTCTCATGATATTCCCTCAGTGAGTCATCCTACCTGCTGATGCTGCTGGGTCTTGCTGCTGACTCCGGAAACAGCACGTTTCAGTGAAAAATGCCCGTTTTTGCACATTTAGTGGCGTCTGTTTCTACAGTGTTCCTCCTGAGTCCTGCTTCTCCCATCCGGAGTCTCCTGAGGTGTTCCTCTGGAAGCGTCTGCAGAAAAAAGGCAGAGGCGGCCCGGGGACAGCGCGGTAGCGGCGTCTGATCAAAGCCATGACGGAACCCTAACCCCATCACAAAAAGAGAAGAAGACAAAAACGGACGAGTTAGTAAACATTACGTTTTTGTTTTTGTACCTGACATGAGAGGCCCTTTCAGCAGGTCGGTTGTCTTAGGGATCAGCCCAGTGGCGTGATGACTGAGCACCGGTCCAAAACAAACAAACAAACAAACAAAAACAACACCGGGCCTTGCGGTCCGGACCCCGATTAGCCACTCCGGGCCTGTTTGAGGTTATCAGTAGTAAACTCTACATGTAACAGTTCAGTAAATAAATGTCTGACAAAGGGACTTGTTAACGGTCGTGATCCTGCGGGGAAAATCCGAATAATTAAAATAACAATAACTGACATTTTCATACCTGCTTATGTTGAATAAACAAATGCACATTTTATTAACCTAAACAACCCGCTTTCATTTCTACACCCGCTTTATGCTCACGAGGAAGTTATAAGATCTAATTAAAAAAGCGAAATTAATTTCGTTTATTCTAATAATCTACAAGGTAATAATGTAATGTGTACATGGAACCACAGTAATTCCGTTGATTAGGGTAAAAAAAACATGAAACAGATGAACACGTGATTCCTTGAAGTTTGTAAAGGAAATGGAGTCACCTGTATGATGATCTCACGAATCGCTGAAGACGCACGTGACGCAGCTTCTTTAGCTTGCTGGCTAGTCTGTGTGCTCCTCTCCATCCTTTGATCACGTCTGCGTGCTCCTCTCCACCCTTTGATCCTCTCTACGCTTTGATTACGTGATCACGTCCCTTTGTGACGTCATCTGCCAGCCTATAAATAGCGCGCTGGAACCCACTCCCTCAGTCAGTCGAGGTAAGCCTAGCTAGAAGAATGAGTGGATTCGGGAATCTCTTTTCACCTCGTACGGCCATGTTTGCCGTTACTGGGATGGTTGCAGGTGCTTTGATTACTAAAGCGGTTATAAACACTTATAAACACTTTTATGGAGACGCAGAAAAAGAGGATTTATCCTCTTCAGAACAACCGGAGTCTGATTTTAATAGTCTTGGACCCGGAAAATCAACATGTCTTTACAGAGACGTCGAACCATCGGCTTTCCATGAAGACGCAGAACCACTGACTGAAAAATCCTTTTCTGATTTTAAGTCACATCAAGTAACTACATCAGATTTGGATGTGTTTGACTCAAGAGACTCTGGCTCTGAAGCTCCCAGTGAGCTGACAGAATTAGAGGCTTTTATAGAAGGAGAAGCGAAAACATCTCCGGTTTCAGCAGAAGATTGTGATTACATGTCTGATGTCTCTGCAGAAGATTGTGATCGCAAGTCTGCAGCGCCGGCGCTCCGCACACACACACCACGCAAAGCGCGTTGGGCAACACGCCGGAGGAGGGACACCAAACGCAAGCCTGTGAAAAAGGCTAGTTCACTATTAGCGCCCGGTCATTATCAAGGAACGCTTATTTTGGATATCAAGGTAAAAGCCCTGTGAATTTTCATTTTTGAACTACTCTTTCAATGACTTCAGAATGCTCTTAAAAGCAAAAGTCATATTTCCAAAGAGCAGTTGCATTTTGTATCAACACTGTCAAACCACAGCAATTTGAAATTGCCCATATTTGACCGACTCTTTTAACGATTTCAAAAAGCTCTAAAATGGAAAGTTGCTGTTTCCACAGGGTAACTCCACTTTATATCAACAGTACTCAGAAGACGATGACCCTATAGATTTGAGGGCTGCACTAAAGAAGCTAGATGAAACGGAAGCCAGACTATTGTTGGAGTTTGGTTTACAAAATATGTTCTGAGAGGACGTGGCATCCTTCTAGCTTGTCCTTCAGCTCAGAAGAGGAACTGAGTGAGGACGAGGATGAAAGACCTTCAGCCTCAGAGGAAAGTGATTAAAATGCGTTTGTCAAACCTGATGATGCAAACATAGATCAGTCAGACATGGATGAAGAATTAGCCGGTGGGTTAAAATGAGATAAAAATACAGTTCAAACGGTGTGGGATTTAGCTAAGAGAAGTAAAACACCTAAGAGAAGAGAAGAAAGTAACATTGAATCATCTCTGGTTTCAAAGATAAGTTCAGGTGAGGACGAAGATGGAAAATCTTCATATGAGAAGTCAAGTGTGGATGAAGCTCTTCCAAGCATGTCCTCTAGGGTCTCGTACGACCCACCCTCGCATCATCAAAGGAAAAATAAGGGATTAGAGATTAAAGATAAATTATCAGTGACTGCAGAAAATAATTGAGGAGTAAATAAAAGTGGAAGCTCGGTCACAGGAGCCAAAACTCAGAGTTCTCTGGTTTCTGGCAGAGATGCAGAATCCTCACAAGTAAGCAACTCTAAAGCGTCAGTCACATCTGGAAACACCTGAAGGGATGAACAAGAGGGGGGTGTTTAAGAAGAAAATGAACTTTTTCCACTTAGGAAGTAAAAACGATAAAATCTCTAGTAGAAAGTGGATGTACACATATAGTTTAGGCCCACTTGCTGTTTAGAACCAAGAAGCTGTTTAGATTTCACAAGCAAGTAGAAGAAATAGAAGCAAGAACAACAACAAATAATTTTTGTAAAAAATTTTTCTATCAAATAAAATGAAATAGAATTAAAAAAATATATAAAATACACAAAAAACAAACAAAAAAAACAATAAAATGACACAAAAAAAAGCCAAAAAATAAAAAAACATCCCTCCCGCAGAATCGCCACCTTATCGTGGTGGGAGGGTTTGAGGACCTCCATATTCCTGGAAGCTGTGTAGTCTGGTTGATTAGCCCCTGTTAGGGTCTCCATGACAACATGGTCTCTCAGGTAGGCGGTCGGACTAAGTGCGATTCAAACACCTAAAGATTAGACCGCCTCTATATGGATGACGAGATCGAGGTCTTCCATGTAGAGGAGGTGCTGTCCATGGCCAGTCTTGTGGATTATCTGGTAGACGGGGATCTGACCTCTGCAGAACAGCAGTGGGGACAGGGCGTCTCCTTGGTATTAGCCAAGTCAGTTAGCCATTCAGGGTGAGTCCCATCCTTTAGCAGCTGCTTCATCTGTGCTGCCAGACACTCATGGAGTGCAGTGAGCTTCTTAAGCCAGTAGGCTTAGGTGGATCATGCCAGGTCCTGGAGCTGTCCAGTTCTTCAGACCTGAGGCTCTTTGTTGGGTGTCTGCCACAGTGATGGACACTGGGTTCTGCTCAGGGAGGTTGCTGTGGTCTTCTCTGGAGAGGCTAGCCCCTTTGTTCAGTGTCCAGCCTTAGTGAACACACACACACACACACACACACGGTCAGAACACACACATACATGGTCAGAACACACACAAAGGCACGGTCGGAACACACACACGTATGGTCAGAACACACACACACGTATGGTCAGAACACACACACATGCACGTATGGTCAGAACACACACACATGCACGTATGGTCAGAACACACACACACGTATGGTCAGAACACACACACACGTATGGTCAGAACACACATAAATGGTCAGAACACACACGTATGGTCAGAACACACACACACACACACACACGTATGGTCAGAACACACATACATGGTCAGAACACACACACATGGTCAGAACACACACACACACACACACACACACACACACACACGTATGGTCAGAACACACATACATGGTCAGAACACACACGTATGGTCAGAAAACACACACACACACACACACATACACACACACACACTGTAATCTTTCCAGTTCCTGTTTTAAAGCGGGTTAAATCTTTCTTTAGAGGCCAACAACAAAAATAAAAATAGTAATTCTCTTAAATGAAAATGTAAAAATTCCCCTGTTAACTTTCATGCCTTGGAGCAGAAAAAGTGCATAAAAACCACAATATTTCAAGCTCAGTACTGTGATGCTCACCTGTTCTAACCAGACACCTGCATCTCTGGGGTTGGGAGGAGGGTCCTTCAAGACTGTTGGAGACCCATTTCAGGTGACTGCCTCTAGAAACTCATCAGAATCAGAAAAGGTTTATTGCCATTGTCAGTGAACAAGCAGTTCACAAACTAGGAACTTGCTTCGGTACTAATGTGCTACATATAACATGAATAATAAAATTCAAAAATAGAATAAAGTAGAATAAAATATAATAAAACTAGCATAAATCATTCAGCTAAAAAAAAGGCAGGTAAAGGTAATATGGCCGATAACGTGACGTCATGTCAAGTACAGCAGACGAACATGGTTGTGTATTTATAAGCTGTTCACAAGTCTAACGGCAGATGGAAAGAAGCTGTTCTTGTGGCGGGAGGTTCTGGTCTGGATGGACCGTAACCTCCTGCCTGAGGGAAGCGGCTCGAAAAGTCTGTGTCCCGGGTGAGAAGGGTCAGCTGCTATCCGGCCTGCACGCCCCCGAGTTCTGGAGACTTACAGGTCCTGGAGAGATGGCAGGCTGCAGCCAATCACCTTCTCAGCAGAGCGCACAATGCGCTGCAGCCTATGTTTGTCCCTCACTGTGGCTCCAGCGTACCACACAGTGATGGAGGAGTTGAGGATGGACTCAATGATGGCCGTGTAAAACTGCACCATCATCTGGGCCGGCAGCTTGGCCTTTTTCAACTGCCGCAGAAAGTACATCCTCTGCTGGGCCTTTTTGAGCAGGGAGCTGATGGATGGCTCCCACCTAAGGTCATGTGTGATGGTGGTTCCGAGGAAGCGGAAGGAGTCCACAGTGGTGATGGGGGTGTCCGTTAGGACGAGGGGGAGAGATGGGGCTGTGACTTTCCTGAAGTCCACAATCATCTCCACTGTCTTCTGAGCATTGAGCTCCAGGTTGTTGCTGCTGCACCAGTACACCAGCCGTTCCACCTCTCTCCTGTAGGCGGACTCATCACCGTCAGAGATGAGCCCAATGAGGGTGGTGTCGTCCGCAAACTTGATCAGTTTAACGGAGTCGTGGCTCGAGGTGCAGCAGTTTGTGTACAGGGAGAAGAGCAGAGGAGAAAGTACACAGCCCTGTGGGGATCCTGTGCTAATTGTCTGAATGGTGGAAACATTCTTCCCCAGCTGCACGCACTGCCTTCGGTCCGTCAGGAAGTCAGTGATCCACCTGCAGGTGGAATTGGGTACGTTGAGCATGGAGAGCTTGTCCTGGAGCAGAGCAGGGAGGATGGTGTTGAACGCAGAGCTGAAGTCCCCAAACAGGATCCTAGCGTAGGTTCCCGGGGAATCCAGGTGCTGCAGGATGATGTGGAGGGCCAGGTTGATGGCGTCGTCTACAGACCTATTAGCTCTGTATGCGAACTGCAAAGGGTCCAGGAGGGGGGAGGTGAAGGACTTGAGATGAGGGAGGACCAGGCGCTCAAAAGACTTCATGACTACAGACGTCAGCGCCACAGGCCTGTAATCATTCAGTCCAGTGACACGGGGTTTCTTTGGGACAGGGACAATGGTGGACAGCTTAAAGCAGGCTGGAACGTGGCAGGACTCCAAGGAGATGGTAAAGATGTCCGTGAAGATTGGAGACAGTTCCTCTGCGCAGTGTCTCAGGGTTGC
This sequence comes from Nothobranchius furzeri, assembly GCF_043380555.1. Taxonomy (NCBI): domain Eukaryota; kingdom Metazoa; phylum Chordata; class Actinopteri; order Cyprinodontiformes; family Nothobranchiidae; genus Nothobranchius; species Nothobranchius furzeri. The sequence continues at coordinate 34,119,221 of NC_091758.1, forward strand.
GGGGGAGACACCGTCCGGGCCCGGGGATTTCCGTGGGTTCTGCTTACGGAAAACCCTGAGCACATCCTCTTCTGTCACTGAGAAGGCAGTGGAGGGGGAGGGGTGGTCAGTGGGGACTGTACTATTCACAGTGGTGTAGGTGGTGGGGGAGGGGCGGGAGGGGGAGTAGGAGGGGGAAGGGGGGTGAGGGGGAGGTGGGATGGTGGAGGGGGTAGTGGTAGGGGGAGGGGGTGGGGGAGGGTGGAGTGGGGGACCAGAGTGGCTGAAGAAACCTGTGCAGTAGTGGGTGTGGGGGATGGGTGTTGCATTTCAAACCTTGCGTAAAAGGAGTTGAGTTGTTCAGCCAGTTGTAGGTCGTCAGCAGCATGTTGGGCTCTGGGCTTGTAGTTTGTGATTTGCCTGAGCCCTCTCCAGACAGAGGCGGTGTCATTATTAGAGAACTGCTCCTTTAGTCGCTTGTTGTACCGAGATCTTGCCTTCTTCAGCTCTTTTGAGAACTGGTATTTAGCGCCCTTGTAGCTTTCTCTGTCCTTGGCTCTGTGGGCTGCTTCTTTCTCCCTCCTCAGCTGTCTCAGTTTGGGTGTGAACCAGGGCTTATCGTTGTTAAAAGTGACCCTGGTTTTTGTTGGAATAATGCTGTCCTCACAGAATTTTATGTATGACGTCACAGTGTCTGTATATTCATCCAAGTTGTCTGTGGCAGATCCAAACACGTTCCAGTCTGTTGTGTCCAGACACACGCGAAGCTCCTCCACAGCCTCGCAGGTCCACTTCTTAGTAGTCCTCACTCTATATGAGGGGATGAGGTGAATCATGGCGTGGTCTGAGAAGCCGAGAGCAGCTCGCTGCACGGCTTGATAAGCTCCACTAACTGTGGTGTAGCAGTGGTCAAGCGTGTTCTGCTCTCTTGTCGGGCATTTAACAAACTGTTTATACTTAGGCAATTCCTGGCTCAGATTTGCCTTGTTAAAGTCGCCGAGGATAATAACTAGAGAGTCCGGAAAGGTCTGTTCCACTCTCAGGATCTGCTCCGCGAGCGCACGTTGTGCCTCGTGCACGTCCGCGCTCGGCGGGATGTAAACAGCAGCCAGAATGAATGAAGCGAACTCACGTGGGGAGTAGAACGGCTTACAGTTTATGAAGAGGAATTCCAGGGCAGGAGAACAGTGCTGGGAAATCACATCAAGAGAATGCCACCAGTGTGCAAAGCAGTAATCAGAGCAAAGGGTGGCTTTTCTGAAGAAAATGGAAAATAAAACATGTTTTCAGTTATTTCACCTTTTAACTCCACATCATAGGTTTGATGCCTTCAGTGAGAATCTCCCAATGTAAACGGTCATGAAAAGAAAGACTTTCCTCCACTACCAATAACACCATCCACACCTACCCTACCCTAACCCTACCTACTGCATCACTAAAGTCAGTCGGTTGCAAGTTTTTAGCAACCATAACTCGATCTGGACTGGGGCGACCTAAATAAACCCTAAATAAATGCATGAGAGGAATTATTAAGAACGGAGCTCATTTTCCTCTGAACACAAGTTATGGAAGTGCTTGTCCATCGTTTGTGTTAGAGGCGCCGTTCCCTCTCGTCTTCCTTGTCGCAGGGGCGGGCCCAAGACCTGGCCGGGGGGCTCGCTGCCCTGAAGCTCCGCCCCTGAAGTGAAGAAGGAAAGTCTGCCAACTTCGTTGGCGGTTGAGTTTTCGTGAACTGAGTCAAAATTTACATCTAAACTTTAAATCACACCAAGAATCTCAAGTCTTCTTAAACCCTCCAGAAGGTATTCCTTGTTTTCCTACAAGCTTTACAGACAAAAACTAAAGGGGTAAAATATACAAAAAAGAGGGAATGGAGAAGGGGAAGAAAGGATGAAAAGAGAGAGAGAGAGTTGGTTCATTATTGTTGTTTTCTGATACACATTACAGCTAGCTTCACAAATTTGTTTCAGTTGTTAACTAAATGTTTATTGTTAAATAGATAAAGATTTATTTTTGAAATGCACTCTAATCAAGGTCGTGGTTCAGCTTATGGTTGTTTGGGTCATCATGTGGACAGTGTAATAAAGAGTGAAAAATCAACGAGGGTCTGAATATTTTCCATTCCCACTGTAATATTTCAAAACAATTCTGTAAGGATTGGCCACCTGTGTGCCATAAGTGTACAAATTTAAAATAAATAATGTAACATAACTGCTCTGGATTAAAAATAAATGTAAAATTTAAGTGCCTGAAAAACGTAGATAATTTTCACATGTGATCAATTACTTTCATATGTTTTGCTCATAATTTATTAACTGTAGGCCTGTTGGATTTTTACATAGCAAATTATGATTACAGCATCTATTTAGCCTCTGAATTTTTAAATTAGCCCTAATATCACGTTTATTTTTCTTTGCCAAACTACAGTCATTTTGCCCAACCTAATGCCATACCCACCCATACACAGAAATAAAAATTTAAATAAAGTAAATCCATAGACTGTAAATACTGGACAAACGGTTTCCATTGGCTTCAATAACACGTTTGTTGTCTATAATGGGAGGTGGCCACCACCGCCATTTTGACCGTGTCACAGATTCCGTCCAGCCCAGACAATTCCATAAAAGGGAAGAGAGGAGGCGCTGAGGGTGTGGCTGTAAGGCTGGGCTCGAGTGACGACACCCAGGCGAACTAGCTACGAGCTAACCTGAAGCTAACCCTGGCTAACCCAAAGCTAAAGCGGAGGTGGGAGCCGAGCTAACGGATGTAGCCACCTAGCTTCAACCCAACCGGAGCTAACTGGAACACCCATCGACCTGAACCTTACACGGAGTTTAGGTGGAGGTTTTCTGCGCCTGTTCGTGAGAAGTACCAGTATTAAAAAAGTTTTAAATCGGTAAGTTTATAATTTATTTCCGTAATGAAAACATTTTGCTTTGAGCAAGTTTTCAGTACAGTTTTTTTCGGCGCTATCACTCCTGAGTCGCACCAGCCATTAAATGTATCATGAATAAGAGAAAATATATTTAAGTCGTATTTTGGGGGGACATTTTATTATCTTTCTTACAAAATCTGAGACCAAGCGTTTCACATAGCAACACAAGCACCGGTAACCATAACCGAATGAACAACAGCCAGCAGAGGAGAGGATGGCGGTGTTTCAAACCCTCCCGGCCGGCGAGGACAGCTCATTCCTGGGCTGGAGCCGGCCCTCAGCACCCCGCCACAGGCTCTAACAGATGCTGGCGGTGTTTGAAACCCTCCCAGCGGGACAGGGGAACTCATTCTTGTGTGGGTCGGAGTCGGCCCGCAGCAGCGCGGTGTAGCCTACATATTTTGTTATATAAGTTGCTCTGGAGTATAAGTAGCAGGACCAGCCAGAATATGTAAAAAAGTGCGAGTTATAGTCCGGAAAATATTGCAGTTATTAGTATTCGAGCTAAATTAGCAGCCTAAATACATTTCATATATTTCCAAAATGTGATACTTGTTTGTATCTTGTACAGCCAACTAGTCTTTATTCTGGACTCAGTACAATTTACCAAAAGTAAAGAGACATTATACAGATGAAGTAAGCACAAGATAACTTACTGGAAGACACGGAATTATCATCAGAACCAGAACAAGAGAGCCTGATAACAGTCGTGAAAATAACAGTTAAAAAGTATGTATGTATAATAGAAATAAAAACATATTAGAATTAGTGTAACTCACTGTGATCCAAACAATTAATCAGCCATAGCTGATTAGTAAATATGACATGAGGTCTGGGAGTTTTTAATTTTCATTTTTATTTTTTTGTTAGATCTGTTTAAATGTCACCATGGCAGCCTGTGTGTCTCCAACATCAGCTACACAAAGCAAGTGTAAGTTCCACATACCTGTCTCACCACTTCATGTATGGTTTTGTACTTTAAACAATTATGACAAACCTGTTATTTTTTCTCCATAGCCATTTGGATCATTGGAGACAGCTGAGTGAGGCGTGGTGCCCAGAGAGCTGCAGAGACAACCTTGGCCTCCCTGACGTCTGTGTCTCCTGGTTCGGTTGGGGTGGACCATCGACATACATACATGTGCCGACACTTTGCGCCCTGTTTTATAAAATGTAGTGTTAAAAATAAATGTTTTTGCTCAATTACTGGAATTTCTTTGGTTAAGACAAAAGTGAGGAATAATCATTTACAAGTTATTTGTACAACAGGCCCATTTTAAATCCCAACAGTTTCTTAGCAGACAATAGAAATGTGTTCTTTACTAACTTTACTTGGTTTAAAAATCTTACTAAAATAAACTTGAGTGCCGTATTGCAAAACCCAATCATACTTGTTATGTAAACATTAGCTTTGTAGATATTTTTTACAGATATATATTTGTGTGCAACAAAAACCAAACTTAAATAGTTTGTCATTCTTTATTGAAAAACAACAAAATACAGTTATACAGAAGTGTGGGAAAATGATAATGTGAAAGTATTGCTATTTAAATGTAATCCTATTTATCTTTAAAAAGGAAAACTCTAAAAATGTCCTGTACAGCATCATGACAGAAGAATGGTGGTCTGTCTGTCAGAATGTGCTGAACAGATTTGCTCTTTGAGGAGGAGTGTCATGTTTGGAGGAAGGTACTTAACCCAAGACATGCAGAATACAACACTGACCAAAAACTGATGGAAAAAAATGATTTATTTATAAGGAGGAACTTAAGGTGCACAGATAAGTCTGTGGTTGGAACTGCAACAACAGCTCAGCATCTGGAGGAGGGAGAACACAGGTGAGCTTAGGTTCTGGTTTCAAAATCCATTGTAGGCAGGCAGAGGTGTTCAGCAGACTTCCTGTGGTGGGTGTACGTGTTGGCTGGAGGAGAGAGAGGTAGAGAGCCGGGGGAAGCGCAGGAGAGGGAGCAGAGGTGGAGAGAAGCGGGGCGTCCTGGTGGATGGGGCACTGGGTGAGATGAGAGGTGGGTTATGGAGGGTGGTGATAAGGTCCGTGTGTTGAATATCCAAATCCTGGAGTAGAGGTCAGTATCCAATGAGGTCGACAGGAATCCTGAAGAATGGTAAATCCAATATAAGAGCAAAAACACTACGAAATAACATTAATCCTAGGAACACTAGAGGTAACACGAGTGGCTGGTTACTACCAAAACTGAGGCAATCTTCTGGCGTCAAATTGTGTCCTCCATCCACCTTAAATAGGAAAGCACCCCGCTGATCAGGAACGGCTGGGGTGGAGTCACCAGAACCATGAAGAACGTGTCTCCAGAGACAACTCGGGTCCTGGTACCGATCAGGAATGCGGACCTTATCACCCAGAGCTGCCAGGTCACGCTCAAAGCCTTCATGTTCACGCTGCAGAGCCTGAACGCTGGCCAGGTGGTGGCCGTAGTTGTCTGTGTTCAGGGCCTGGTTCTTCTCCTCGATCCACTCTTTGGTCTCATCAGCGTCTCTGAGAAGACATCAGAACTCCGTCTGAGTGTGGGTCCAAACTCTACTGACCCGTAAGCGGCGCATAAGTGTGTGGGGTACCTGTGGAAGCGCTGCACCTCATGGGCGCTGCCCAGCATGTTGCAGCGAGCGCCAGCGGTTGTTCAGCTCCTGGAGAGAAACCAAACCCAGTGAGATGAAGGTGGACGCCAGCGGGCTGGACGCCGGACGAGGAAACCTGGAGACGGATCGCTCAGACAGGAAGGGAAGAGCTTCCTCTTACCTTGATGGAATTAAAAGTTAGCCGTCGTCTGAACGCCCAACCGTACGGTCTGAGGTCAAAGGTCACAGGAAACACACACCAGTCAGCAGTCATACAGATGCATAAAGATAACTGTAGCCATGGCAACCAGCTGACATGTCCCCACTTTCACCAGCACCTGGTGCCTGCCGGGTCACCTGAATTCCTATGTGATGTCAGCACGGTCGGCCGTGACTGCGGCCATCAGAGGTGACCTCTGATCAGCTGAATGAACTCACCTTCTAGGGTGACGCCGTGTTACCCCGGGTTTCCACGGGAGCCGTCAGCAGCACGTTACTGCAGCAGCACGTCTTGCTCGCGTAAGCTGCTGCTTGGCCCTTCCCACGAGACGCGAAGCAGCAGGGGAGCAGCTGTCACCGACCGAGCACGAAGTCACTCGAGTGACTTCGTCAGTAAACACAACAACAAGCAGGAGAAAACTACAACATGGTTTGTGTTTTATGTTCTGTCCGTTTTATAATCGCCAATACGGACCTGAAAAACAAAGGAGACCGCTAGCTAGGTGATAACTTCTCACGGGGCAGCTCAGTTAGTAACCTTTTTTAAAAGTAAAGCAACCGGAAGGCAGTACGTTCTTTATTCTGAAAATCTCGGTAGCTTCTCTCAATTTCCGCGTCCGATTTCCTGTCTTTCCTTCCCCAAAAATGTCGAACTTGACCCGTTTCAGAGGCGTCGCGCGTAGAAAATAGAACCAGCGCGTAAAGGCCGCGACATGCTGCTCCTGAGACGCGGCCGACTCGCGCTGCTGACGGCTCCGGTGGAAAAGGTTCTGTTGACCACAGCGGTTCCTATCAGCAGCTATGACGTGCTGCTGCAGTAAACGTGCTGCTGACGACTCCTGTGGAAAGCCGGGGTTAGAGTCGGCTTCATCCTGTAAACAAACAAATGAGTGGTAACAAAAACACCACGTCTGGTTCTGGTGGAGGCGGAGGACAACACGCACCTTTCCAGGAGCAGAACCCAGATGTTCTTGTTGCTACAAACAGAGACGAGCAGAGTTAACAAACCAGGAAGTGAGAGGGACCAGCTGCTGCAGACAGGTGACGCTCACCTGAGCCTGAACCATAGGAGCCTCCTCAGCCATCAGACCTTCTGACTCCAGTTCAGATGCCACCTTGTTGATGTCCCTCAGGCGGGACTCGTTGGCCTTCAGGTCCTGCAGGACAAAAGCACCTGCTGATTATCACCTGAGCTGATCTGACAGCTGCTGCTGGAAGACAGAGAGGAGGAAAAGTCCGACCTTCTGGAAGTCGTCAAACTTCTTCTGCAAGACCTCGACCTGCTCCAGGTCCGACCCGTCTCTCCATCCTCATTCAGCTAAAGACGCGAGTTCAAGTAAAACAACCTAAAGTCACACAAACACAAAGCAGGTGTGGAGATGTTCGCTCTGAGCTGGAGGTCGTTCCTCGGCTGTGAAGGGCACACGAACCTTGTTGGTGCTGTTGAGCAGCGTGAGGATGTCGCCCTTCTTCATGGTGACCTCTCCAGGACTCTTCTCCTGGTAGTCGTACAGAGCCAGAACCAGCTCCTTCCCGGTCTCATCGTCAGTTGGAGCCACTTGTTGCTGTCGGGTTAACAGGTCTGGTGTTAGAACGTGGTGGATAAGAATGTTCTGACGGGCCGAGGGTTCTGAACCAGCGAAGTGACCTGGACCCAAACAAAGTGAGCCAGAACCTGCAGACACCTCAGAAACATGTCAGGACCAGACCTGCTCTACCTTCCTCCATTATGGTCTCTCCTTTCTGGGTGACAGCCTTGATGCGAGGTTCATGACCTGTGATCTCAGCCTGCAGAGCCTCGTGCTTCTTCAGCAGGTTCTGGACACCAATCAGGTCCTTCCCTGAGGACACATGTTAGAGTTCAGCATTATGCAGTAGACAGACCAGTTTAACCTAGGGGTTTCTTTCTTCTACAATCTGCTCTTTAACTGTATTATTTCCTGCTATTTCAGCTGTTAACTTTATTTTTTCTGTAAGTGTTTTTCTCCCCAGAAGAAGCAACAATGATGCTTTGCTGAGCTGTGGTGGCCTCATGGAGGGGGCCATCGTCTAGCACACTGCTGCTAACCACTTAATCATTCTCCCTCTCCTGATAATAACATTTTACTTTCTTTGATGTTGGATGTACTACTGCTAGTTTACCCGTTTAATTATAGATTCACTAGGATAAATACAATAAAGTTTATCTCTCGCCAAATAGAATATTTACTAAGAAATCACAATGTAACGTGTGTGTGTGTGTGTGTGTGTAAAAGCCATGCGTAGTGTTTATTTATAAAGCATATGTTGTTGGATTTTATCCAGAATCTAGACTTTGAAAATATATAGTTTAATTACAGTTTGATTTATTTGACATCTGTATAATGTTTATTATTTTGTTTTTTCCCCCTAAATACCTAACGTTTTAGTTAACATGAATATTAGTCATTCATCCCAATACATGAAGTTACACATTTTAAATTTTAATAGGGGAAGACTGCAGGAGGGAGCAGTAAAATACAGGGGGTCCCCTGCAAAAACTAACTTTATGAGTCTGATGAAAGTTGCTGGTATTCCCGCTGCTTCTTCGGTAAACAGCGCCAACAAAAACAAAGAAACTTGGGATCTTGTCGGCGTGGCAGTGGGATTTAAGGGAAACGCTGTATGCCCTATAGACTTCTCAACGAGCTGCAGTATTTCTCCGGTCAGATCTGTCTCCGAGTTCCACGAGCGGTCAGCCCGCAGCAGCGAGGCGCCGCATCGATCAGCCTGCCCGGCCTGACCGCTGGGGATTACCGGATGAAAGAATAGAGCACAGAAGTGTCCCCCCAAGCGGCGCGCCCCGTCATATTTCAACCCATTTTTATCTTAAATGCACTGGGTTTTACCCTATTACCCATTTAAATATGCCCTATTAATTATTTTACCGTATTTTACATTTAAATTTCATGGTTAAACAGTACATGCTACATGTTAAACTGATAGTTAGCTAGCTACTTCGGTAAACTCAGCTAGTTTAAAGGCAGCAGTGACATAAAATACAAATATAGATTTTAACTTACCGAAAAAAATGAAGTGGAGACTCCTTGGACGCTCTATTAGTGCAATTAATACCACTGCAAGTCATTTTGTCCAACAATTGCACCAATATTATCCAAAACAGAATTCACAAGCACAGAGACTCAAAATCCCGACACAGTTTCCAGGAGAGACCGAGGCTGTACTGAGGCCTTTCCACGGAGCTAGCTCTGTGGTCACGTGGGTCTGAGGCGGCGGTCACGTGTGTTGGATGCTCATTAATTATACAGAATTTTAGGCTTTCAATACACTTAAACAGAAGAGTGAGAAAAAAATTCACCCCCCTCAGAGTTGTCATGAGTATAAACTAGATAATTTAGACAAAAAACCATTTTTTGAACCAGGCTGTAAACATGTTTATTTCTGCTGTGAAAATGGCATTTTTAACATGGGAGTCAATGAGGATTTGCTCGCTTCTGGTACCAGCCCCCAGCGGATGAGGGTGGAACTGCAATTTTTCTTACTTCCGGGTTGGGACCATTTTCTGAGCGGCATTGTGGGGGCTTGAGTAAATCTCACTCAAGACTTTTAAAAGTTGGCAGCCCTGTAATAATTACTCGTCTCAAAAGATGAAGCTGTTTGACGATCAACTGAAAAAAAACCTCCACAACAGAACTGAAATTAAGGGATTTTACAAATTTTTCTAAAAGAAAATGTGAATAAGCGGAATAAGCCAAAAGGATCTGTTTAGTGTACCCGTTACTCCCTGACGCGAGAGGGCGCTGTGGCACTCGGGAGGAACCCTTTATGAAGTCGAAGGGCGGAGGCGGAGCTCCAGTTTGTCGTACGTGTGCTTCTTGGCTGCATTAAATTAGAAGCATAGCAGTTTAAGTCGAAACTATGGTGTTGCTCGAAAATGACTCGGTAAGAACATGAACTACCCTCTTTTAAAGTCTGACTTTTATTGACGGGAATGACCTGCTAAATGTACATCTATTCAGTTTTATCACTTTAAGCCTGAACATGGAGAAGCTAGTTTCATTAGCTGTCTTGCTAACGACTGATTATAGCTATGATGGGTTAACTAGTCTTAAAGCCTTAAAAAGCTTCCACAATGACGCTAAATGTTTTCTTTTGGGGGTCAAGTGAAACATTTGCTGTGTTGTGCCTCACATAAAATTAAAATTACGTTCAATCTTAGCAGTACAACACATTTGTTAACGTTAAGGCTGTTAATTATGGGTTTTTTCTTTTGTAGGCGAAGATTTCTTTCAAAATTATTCACATTTGAGCCACGAGGGAATTATCTATCGGCTTTACACATTATTTGACAGAGACATACATTTCACGAGTATTGTGCAAATTTAAGGGCAGAAATGTACTTGAATATTACCAATTTGATTATTAAAAGTACACTTAACACGATTTTTGTCTGGTATAGGCCTCTGTTCGTGCATTAAGATCAACAAAATCTAAGATTTTTACATTTTCTCACGTGTGTGTGTGTTTTCTACAAATGAGTGTTGGAATGTATGTAGTTTTAAGACCATTTGTTTAAATTTGATCAAATGAACATCCTTTCTAATGTTATTTAGGGTAGAAATGTTGTAACACTTGACTGATAACCTGTTCTCCCTGCTGTCCAGTTTCTCACAGAGCTCACTCGACTCTTCCAGAAGTGCAGAACGTCAGGCAGTGTTGTCATCACGCTAAAGAAGTGTAAGTATTAGAATGTGATTTGAATATTCTGACTAATCTCTACGCAACTGTAATGGGATTACTTTTATTCATCCAGACGATGGTAGAACCAAACCAGTCCCCAGAAAGGGCCATCCAGAGTCATTCGAACCTGCTGATAACAAGTGTCTCCTCAGAGCGTCTGATGGGAAGAAGAAAATTAGCACAGTGGTAAGAGTATTGATGTGTTCATAGTTGTTGTAGTTTTTGTGGGACGTATTAACGTCAGATTTTCAATTTCAGGTCAGCACCAAAGAAGTAATCAAGTTTCAAATGGTACATTGATTTAATCATTTCGTCTTTGAATTTATATTATTAGCGTGTCTTGTAACTGTAATCTCTTCATTTCCAGGCATATTCCAACCTCCTTAGAGCTCACATTGATGGGCTAAAGAAAAAAGATAAAAAAAGCAAAAGCAAAAAAACCAAAGCCACTCAGTGATCCACAGACTCTTGTGAAAACCGTGGAAGCTGTCCCACACAACCGGAGGGAATATGGGAAGGCATCAGCTGATCTGCAGCCCCGCTCAGCTCTCCTTTGTTCATCCGAGGCCTCAGGACCATCGTGTTGATATCCTACCATCGTTTCCATGGTGATGCTTCATCCCTGGCTTCTGCGTGCCATCGGTGATTAGGAACTGTAAATCGAGGATTTAATTTTTGTCGTTGCTGTCCAGAACGAATCATGCCAACTTCATTGAATCTCCAGTGTTTTGTGTTCAGAACAGCTGTGCTGCCTCTGGAGCCGGATCTAAGAAGCCTGTTCTTTCTGATGGTTGATCCTTATTTATGACAGGTTAGCATATTTTGTTTTTTTGTTTATTTTTTTTTACATATTGATTATTCATCAACAGATTTAAACCAGACTGAACTGGCCCCTTGTTTTGGTCCAAAATGACTTTATTTCACTTTACTTTGTTTACCTTTCCAGAACAGTGACTAATATTTTGCCCCAAGCTCAGACTAGTCCGTTAAATGTTAATTCTGTTTTCATTTCTCTAATGACTTGATTAAATTAGGACAAAAAATGGTAAGATTCAGAGGAATGTTTGAGCTATAAATGCAGTGTGTAGTGAGTGTTTGTTCTTTCGTGCCCCTGAGCCCCACTTTCATTTCAGAGGACTGCAGCATAACTTAAGTTCACAAATAAAGTGCTTTTGTTTAAATTCACGTGATCTAATGTGATAAAACAAATGAACAAACATAAAAAACACACCAATAAACTACATATACATCTGAATATGAGAACAGTCTGTTCTTTAGAGACTGTTGATTTCATAGCGCCGTGCTCCTCTTGTCCGGCCTGTCCTTTGGAGACATGGTGAGGTTCCTCTGTCGAAGGCTCTCCTCCTGGTATCCCTGCTGCATCAGGCTGCTTACGTACTGGAACGTGGCCTAAACCAATAAAAATGTACAAACTTACTCTCACTGGTGACTTGAGTCTTTCTTCCAAGCACTAGAATCTGCACAAATATATTTTATAAATGGGTGTGTGTGTAAACACTGCTGGATTGTCCAGATTCAATGCACATGAATGATTTTTTTGTTAAATTGGGTTTTTAATCTCTCTCTCTCGCTCTCGCTCTCTCTCGCGCTCTCTCTCGCTCTCTCTCGCTCTCTCTCTCGCTCTCTCTCTCGCTCTCTCTCTCTCTCTCGCTCTCTCTCTCTCTCTCTCTCTCTCTCTCTCTCTCTCTCTCTCTCTCATATAAATGTTAAGTAAAAGACAACAAGCTCTGAATGTTGAGTCGTTACCTTCCACGCCTCCTCCAACTCAGCCGTCCACTTCTCCTTTAGGATCGGCCGCACCGCACAGATAAACTCTGCTCCCACATACTGGAAAATGACCAGTCAGAGTGAGAATCAGCTGCAATCTGGATGTTCGTTTATAACCTGTTGGGAACACCAGCATCATACATTATAGTACTTAGGTGGAGCGTTGTAATGGTAATGGCTTTTGCCCAGCTCCACAGCCAGAGCTTCCAGTCTCTCTGGCTGATCCAGTCTGGCCACACTTTTCTCAATAAACGACATCACCCTGAGAGGAGGAGAAAGAAAAAAGGGGGCATTGACTCAGCCTGACCGATCTACCGGTAAAGAGATAATTAATAACAGAAAAATAGAAAATGGTTTTGTTTTGATTGGATCAGCAGCCTCGTAGATCCTAATGCCCAGACCATGAAAAAAAAAGTCTGGCTCAAACTAATTGGACATTTACTCCCTCCAGGATCGATCTCCTTTATTGTTTAGTGGTGGGTGTGTCTGAGCTTCAGCATCTTTTCTTTCATTGTGATTGTGCACATCTGTGCAGATGTTAGAGTGCATCTGAAGGATAGCTTTGCCTCGTTGCTGAATTTAGGAGAACAAAAATTATCTTCTCATGCCTCTCCTTGTAGATTATAATTAGCTGATTGGTCTTCGTGTGCAGATAAATTCATAGAAGCTTGATGCACACATGAACACATCACGCAGCTGCTTGTGATGGATTCAGCCAATTATTTCTGCTGCAGACGGGGAGCAATGTTATAAGAACACTTGACATACTGCTGCTACTTCTTTAATGGTTTGTGTCTTTGACATCAGTATGCAGCATCTTCTTTAGTAATTAACAAAACATGTTTTTGTTTGTGCAAACAGGGAATGTAACGATCCCTATGAGTCAAGATGTCAACAAGCTCTGGTCGAAGTTGTGATTTCGTTTACTGACCGCAGGCCATGTGCCCTGAGTTCCCGGTTCGTCCTCAACCTCTCCAGGTCCTCCACGTCTCGGAACAGGAAGAAGACATCCTTGCATTCGGGATGGGTCTCAAACAACCTGTTGCCAAGACAACAGCAGCAGAAGCAACCATCCATGAGCCTCTAAGAGTCGCAAATGAAGCCGCCTGTTTCAGCCATTCCCCCCACCAAAACAAAACTCCCAACCATGACGAGGAAACCTCCTGGTGCTCCAGGATAGATGGAAACGTGTTAAATATGCAGAATTAAAAACAAACAAACATTTTGATCAGTTGTTTCCTTCAAATGGAGATGAGATATTTCTGATCTTCAGCCGTTTCTTCAACCAGGAGCTGCAATCAGAAACTGGAGACTAATGACAACCCAGCCCTTATGTCCCTCCACTGGTTTTTGACCTCAGCTGATTTCCTTTACCACAGAAAATCCTTTTCAGATGAGAAATATTTCAAACGTTACTGTATTTCAGATCAGTGTTAATGAATCACGAATTCTTAACAACAATAGTCTTTTATTTGTTGCTTTATTCCTCGTGGCCTGCTGCTGAAGGACCTGCACTCTTGAATCTGAAATTGGCACCATGAATAAATGCATCACATTTCCACAACATGTGGCCCTTTGATAAATGAAAAGAAGGATAAGTGGAGGTTTTAGGTGAGAGAGAGATGCTAGCTTCTGAAAACACCAAAACGTGCAGCTCCATGTGGGTCGGATCACAGGGAGACTGATGGGAAAACAGCTACGGACATGAGCCACCTTCTGCATGAAGATGTTCTCATATTTTATGCAGAAGTTCACATCATGTCAACCTGATGTGTCCCTAATTTGATTTGTGCATTTACTGTTGTTGTCGTCGTCTTCCTCCGCTTAACCGGGTCGCGGGGGCAGCATCCCAACTAGGGAGCTCCAGACCGTCCTCTCCCCAGCCACCTCCACCAGCTCCTCCAGCAGGACCCCAAGGCGTTCCTGGACCAGATTGGAGATGTAACCTCTCCAACCTGTCCTGGGTCGACCCGGGGGCCTCCTGCCGGCAGGACATGCCCGAAACACCTTCCCAGGGAGGCATCCTGACCAGAAGCCCAAACCACCTCAACTGACTCCTTTCGATCCGGAGGAGCAGCGGTTCTACTCCGAGTCCCTCCCGAATGTCCGAGCTCCTCACCCTATCTCTAAGGCTGAGCCCGGCCACCCTACGGAGGAAACTCATTTCGGCCGCTTGTATCCGCGATCTCGTTCTTTCGGTCATTACCCAAAGCTCATGACCATAGGTGAGGATTGGGACGTAGATCGACCGGTAAATCGAGAGCCTGGCTTTCTGGCTCAGCTCCCTCTTCACCATGAGTGATCGGCTCAGCGTCCGCATCACTGCAGACGCCGAGCCAATCCGCCTGTCGATCTCCCGATCCCTCCTACCCTCACTCGTGAACAAGACCCCGAGATACTTAAACTCCTCCACTTGAGGTAGGACCTCTCTCCCGACCCAGAGTTGGCAAGCCACCCTTTACTGGTAGAGATCCATGGTCTCAGATTTGGAGGTGCTGATCCTCATCCCAGCCGCTTCACACTCGGCCGCGAACCTACCCAGCAAGAGCTGAAGGTCAGAGCTATATGAAGCTAGGAGGACCACATCATCCGCAAAAAGCAGAGATGAGATTCTCCTGCCACCAAACTCGACACACTCCACACCACGGCTGCGCCTAGAAATCCTGTCCATAAAGGTAATGAACAGAACCGGTGACAAAGGGCAGCCCTGGCGGAGTCCAACCCTCACCGGGAACAGGTCCGACTTACTACCGGCTATGCGGACCAAACTCACGCTCCTCTGGTAAAGGGACTGAATGGCCCTTAACAGAAAGCCACCCACCCCATACTCCTGGAGCGTCCCCCACAGGGTGCCCCTGGGGACACGGTCATAAGCCTTCTCCAAATCCACAAAGCACATGTGGATTGGTTGGGCAAACTCCCATGCCCCCTCCATCACCCTTGCAAGGGTATTGAGCTGGTCCACAGTTCCACGGCCAGGACGAAAACCACATTGCTCCTCCTCTATCTGAGATTCAACTATCGATCGGAGCCTCCTCTCCAGTACCTTGGAGTAGACCTTTCCAGGGAGGCTGAGGAGTGTGATCCCCCTATAGTTAGAACACACCCTCAGGTCACCCTTCTTAAAGATGGGGACCACCACCCGGTCTGCCACTCCACAGGAACTGCCCCCGATGACCACGCAATGTTGCAGAGACGTGTCAACCACGACAGCCCTACAACATCCATAGCCTTGAGATACCCAGGACGAATCTCATCCACCCCCGGGGCTCCGCTGCTGTGTAGTTGTTTGACTACCTCAGCAACTTCTGCCCCCGAGATTGAACAGTCCATCCGCAGGTCTCCCAGCTCTGGCTCCTCCTCAGATTGCGCATAGGTGGGATTGAGGAGCTCCTCAAAGTATTCCTTCCACCGTCCGACTATAGCCCCAGTTGACGTCAGCAGCTCCCCATCCCCACTGTAAACAGTGTGAGCGAGTTGCTGCCTTCCTCTCCTGAGGCGCAGGACAGTTTGCCAGAACCTCTTTGACGCCGATCGATAGTCTTTCTCCATGGCCTCACCAAACTCCTCCCACGCCCGAGATTTTGCCTCGGCAACTGCCACTGCTGCACCCCGATTGGCTATCTGGTACCCGTCTGCTGCCTCCGGAGACCCACAGGTCAGCCACACCCTGTAGGCCTCCTTCTTCAGCCTGACAGCTCCCCGAACCTCTGGTGTCCACCAGCGGGTACGGGGGTTGCCACCACGACTGGCACCGGCCAGCTTGCGACCACAGCTAGCAACAGCCGCCTCAACAATCGCAGAGTGGAACAAGGCCCACTCAGAGTCGATGTCCCCCACTGCTCTCGGGACGCGGTCAAAGCTCTGCCGGAGGTGGGAGTTGAAGACCGTCTTGACAGGTTCTTCTGCCAAGCATTCCCAGCAGACCCTCACTATGCGTTTGGGTTTGCCAGGTCTACGTGGCATCTTCCGCTGCCATCTGATCCAACTCACCACCAGGTGGTGATCAGTTGACAGCTCCGCTCCTCTCTTCACTCAGGTGTCCAAAACATACGGCCGCAGGTCAGATGATACGACTACAAAGTCTATCATCGACCTGCGACCTAGGCTGCCCTGGTACCAAGTGTACTGATGGGTATCCTTATGTTCGAACATGGTGTTCGTTATGGCCAAACTGCGGCTTGCACAGAAGCCCAATAACGAAACACCACTTGAGTTCAGATCAAGCGGGCCGTTCCTCCCAATCACACCCCTCCAGGTCATGCTGTCATTGCCCACGGGAGCATTGAAGTCCCCCAGCAGGACAATGGAGTCCCCTGATGGAGCACTATCTAGCACTCGTCCCAGGGACTCCAAAAAGGTGGGTACTCTGAACTGATATTTGGCCCATAAGCACAAACAACAGTCAGGACCCGTTCCCCGACCCGAAGGTGCAGGGAAGCTACCCTCTCGTCCCCCGGGGTAAACCCCAACACACAGGCAGAGAGTCTTGGGGCTAACAAAAAGCCAGCCCCAGCCCTCCGCCTCTCACCTGGAGCAACTCCAGCAAAGGAGAGTATCCAACCCTTCTCAAGGACTTGGGTTCCAGAGCCAATGCTATGTGTTGAGGTGAGTCCGACTATATCTAGCCGGTACCGCTCAACCTCTGCCACAAGCTCCTGCTCCTTCCCCGCCAGCGAGGTGACGTTCCATGTCTCAATAACCAGTTTCCTTGTCCGGGGATCAGACCGCCAAGGCTCCCGCCTCGGTCTGCCACCCGATCCACACTGCACCGGACCCTTCATGTTCCTCCTGCGGGTGGTGGGTCCACAGTTGAATGAGCCCATGTATCCAGTTCGGGCTGGGCCCGGCCGGGCCCCATGGGTGAAAGCCCGGCCACCAGGCACTCGCTCACGGGTCCCAACCCCAGGCCTGGCTCCAGGGTGGGACCCCGGTAACCCTCCGGGCCGGGTACTCCAACTCTTTGAATTTACATCCATGAAAGATCTTCTGAACCGTTCTTTGTCTCACCCTTCACCTAAGACCATTTGTCATGGGAGACCCTACCAGGGGCATAAAGTGCCCCAGACAACATAGCTCCTAGGATCATTAGAGCACTCAAACTCCTCCACCACGATAAGGTGACGGTGCAAGGAGGAGTTTACGGTTTCAATCACATGAATAAAAGGAGGTTTTGTTAGCTGTGTCGTTAGCTGGAGCTTGACAGAAATGCAAATAATTGCTTACATATGTTCAAAATGTATTCATGAATTAATAATAAAAACTTACCATCAAATGCAATAATTTGGATGTGTAATCTAGTTGTTTTGATTTTTTTAATGCATTGAAGTTAATATTACATTTCTGTTATTTTTTATGCGCACCATCTAAATCACAACATAAAAAAGGGCGAAAAGCGAATTTAGGAAAACATATGTTTAGTAATACTTAAAAACGTAATAGTTATTCTCATATTTCATAATCTAAAGTCACATTTTCCCCACAAATATTTAAGAAATTGTAATGTTATGTCTAAATGACCCCCTCCCCCCCCCCAAAAAAAAATACAACACACACACAATGTGTTTTTTAATCTAAATATGAGGAACCAAGTCGGAAACTACAAAGAAAATTTAAAAAATGTATAATTTAAATGCACATGAATTCATACAACCTTAATATTTGTGTTTAACTCTTTCTATTCAGACCTGATTTGGTTTACTTTGGTTTAACCTGTTGACCTTACTTTTAAAATCAGCGCTCCATACCCAATGGCCTACACTCTCACCAGCCCAGAAGTGTGTAGAGCTCTTATTATTTTCCACTATTGTTTGTTCCTCTCGTGAACACATGTGCACGCGCACTCGAAACATCTGCAGACTATGTTGCACCCTAAATAGCTGAAGTGGGATTCTAATTAGCCCCGCATACAGGTTGCATCCAGTCCAATTCTGTTATTCACAATCATTTGGAGCGTGTTTTATTGTTCACTCATAAAATATAAAATATCATAGTAGTCAAACAGTTTAGCTGCTAGGGTCATCAAGAGGTCAGGAGGCATTTTCTGGCCTGTAAACTGTTTGCCTTTTTACACCAGAGATTAACAGTTTATCACATTTTCCATCCTTTTTTATTATTTTCTTAATTTTCCTGTGAAATGAGGTTTTCCCGGAAGCTGGCCATCATCATAACTGACGCAAATGAGCTTTCCTGATGGCTAATTCCTTTAAGTCCATACAGCAGACCAGGAGCTCTGTTTTATGATGCAATGATGTTCAGTTATGAGTTATGATATGAAGTGATGGGGGGGGGGGGGGGGGGGGGTAGCTCCAGTCCACATGTGAGAAGCTGCTGGTCAGAATGATGGTTAGTTTGTGACCCTCCAGGGACCCTCTTCTCCAGGGTCAGGAGGTCAAATGTTTCTGAAGCTGTCTTTCATTTTAAGACCCGATAATGAAATACAGCTTTTTTTAACGGCCAAATTAATCTTTTTTTTTTTATTATTAAAAAAATGTTTTCTTCAAGATTGAACATTCCTCTTAGAATTCCTTTTCCAGAACTGAACACGCGTAGGATGGAGATGCCTTGCTGAGAATCTTACCTGACAAACATAATAATTCCAACTTTGGCGATGTCATCCCGGATAACTTTCCACGAATCCTTGATGATCTGGATCTGCTCCTCGCTGGGATGCGCAGCAGCATCCTCCTCTCCGTCCTTCAGCGCAAACTCTGATTTTGTTGCCAGACCTGAAATCGCGCAGCCCATTATTCATCCAGAACAAACGAGGCGGTCAGGATTGGGTTCCGATCCTGGAGCAGAAAGAGGAAGGAGGCGTTTGAACTCTTCTGCACCGGAGAGAAAACCCACTGCTGGTGGTGCTGAACTCTCCAAACGCCAGCTGCATCACGGACAATTTGGAACAGACGGGATGGAAGGACCAGGTCAAAATTCAGAATAAAAGTCAAAAACAGAACGCAGCTGACGGATGCGCGTTTCAGGAAGCGCCAATGCTTTTATTTTGAAGAGAACTCCGTTTACTTGCGGTAAGTTATTGACTTTGCGCAGCTTTTCTAATGGTTATTCAACTCAGGTGTAAAATAATCAATTAAGGCGCAAAATGTGCGCTCTGTCATTTTAAGAGAAATGTGCAAAAAATTTATAATAATTAAAAATACTTTTTTGCTTTTCAACATTTAGAATGAAGCATGTCTCACTTTTAAAACATCTGGGTGTTTTATCATAAACGTAAAACTATATGACACTTCTAACGGTGGATTTTTACATAAACTCAACTTTCCTTGTTTAAAATGGTTTGGTGGTTTTTGGTGACTTACAATTTTGTTTGTTTTAATGTAGGTTTTGTGTTAGATTTAGTAAACAAGTAAAACTTACTTGTATAAAGGGGTAGGGACATATAAGTTTCCACTTCAGCCTACTCCTTTTCAAACAGAGAAGAAGGGATGATGATAAGTATTTTTTCAGTTTGTGGTATTTTAAAAAAATGTGTTTTCTGTTTGAAATAAACTAAACTAAAAAAAAACGTGTCCACAAACTGTAACCCTGTGGGTGTTTAATAAGGTAGAGCAATAGTTTAAATTGGGATGTCCACAGCATGAAAAACAAAAAAGTATATAAATGGTCCTTTTTTCTTTATTTGTTACAGTAAGGATTAGTTTTAGGGTGCATATTTTTATTAGGTTAATGCAACAATTTTTATTCCAACATCCTCATTCTGTAGACCATTTCAGTTAGGTCGAGTGCACTCGTCAGTCCTAGTTAAGCTGCAGGTCAAACCGGTAAGGAAGCTCCTCGTGCCTGCACTTAGGAAACATCTGTTAAAAGAAGTAAAAGAAGGAAAGAGAACACTTCAAGAACAGAAATCTGCAAACACGCAAACTTGTGGAACTTGGCGTTTACATTTTTTTATTGAAAATATGAGAATCTGCACATATGAAACAATTCTGCAGCTAAAATGTAAAAACGAGTGGCTGTGAATCCAGTATTTACACTGTAAATCTAACCAAACGTGGAGACTTATAAATAATTTATGAAAATATACAACTTCCTGACACAAAAAACGCTCCAGTGATGTTTTAAAGTGTTTTACAAGCAGCTTAGGTAAATGTAGAAGCAGTTTCCTTTTGTTTTTGTGCCTTAAAAGCCAGCAAACGCTGATCGGCGTATCTTTGGTGTGCGATCACAGACGCTGAGAGCAGCGAGGATGAAGATGACGCACGCGGATGGAAGGATGAAGAACAGGAGAATTCATGTTTAAACTGTAAATGTGCATTACGTTATTTATAAAACAGTATTCTTTCATGGAAATCTCCCCATAAACATTTCTTTTTTAGGTTACACCAATGCCGACATCATTACCCACAATCCCCTGTGCTAAAAACACCATGCAGTCAGTTAAAGGGAGTATAACAGATGAAAGTATCAGGTAACAGGCAGATGTTTCCAGATGTGTGATTTCCTGATATGAAGACACGTTCATCAGCTCGTGCTTAAACTTTGAAACTTCTCCCGTAAATTTTTCACACGAAAACTTTCGGAGGACTTGGTGCCATTAGGTCCCTCCTGGAGGGGACTGCCCTCACTGTGGACTCTGGAAAGTGGAAGGCAAGTCCGCACAGGTTCCTGGAAGTTCTGGACTTCATGGAGGGACAGCGAGCCAAATAGGTGGTCCAAGGAGCTCCACCTGCACAGCAGGGAACGTGTGTGGTGCGGAGGCCCACCCTCCAACAGAAAATGCCTGTCTAGCTGCTTCCTGCAGCCGTCTGTCTGAACTCTGTCGAGGTCTGAGGAGCTGCTGTACTTCTGAGAGCAGCCGTTACACCTGGTTCTGTTTGGGACCGCACACACACACGTGGGTTTTAGAGAGCGGTCTGCGTATTTGGAGCGCAGCTCCTGAACGTCAGGCCAGTGGAAGCTCTCGGAGTCGGAGCTCGTGGTGGACTGGGAGCTGGGAATCTGGACAGGACTTGGAGGATGCACTTCATCAATGACTTCCTGTTTATTCATCGGTTCTCTCAGGTTGAGATTATCTGAACAGGAAGAAAAATAATTAGTTTTAAATTTACAAAACAATAAAATGCTTAAAAAAATAAATAAATGTGATTTTTTTTACCCATTTCCCTCATCTTTTCCTCGTGGACACCTGGGATGTCCTGGAGGCTTTCCTGATTGGCTGTGTGACGGCTCCGAGGCCAGACTAAGGGCCTGTTTTTAAGGCGCTGGCTGTACTGACGGGCTAACTGGAACACCTTGTTCTTCATCTTTCCGATGTCTTGTAGGATCTGGTCTTCATCTATGCTGGTTCTGAATCGAATGATCTTGGGTAAAAGGGCGGGGCTAAAGTGTCCATCTTCCTGATTAGAGTCCCGATCAGATCCCCCCTCCACCATCAAGGAGCTCGTGTTAGGTGACAACACTGAGGCGCCTTCAGAGGCAGAGCTCATTTCAGACTCTTCTAAAATCAAAGATGGCTGCTTTTTGATTTCAGCATCTGAAATTTCCGAGCCGTTATCCTGAATAAATTCTAAATTTGAGTCGTTCACTTTCTCTTCCACGCTCTCGTCCTCCATTTCCATGACTTCCCAAACCTTCAGCATGTTGGCCGATGACCTAAACTCTTCTTCTGCTGCGACACCATGAGACGCAGCCACCGGGCTCTGTGGTTTGTGACCGTTTTCTAACCCAGGAAGGTTAAACACAGACCAGGACGTGGGCCTGTTTCGACAGAGGCCTTTCCTGTGGACTGGGCCGACCTTCTCCTGAGGAATATCGTTGATCTTCCGACTCAGCTGCCTCACCAGACCGGCTGGAATGTAGGACAGACTTTCCCTGCGCTTGACGCTGAAGCTAGCGTCTTGGTGCTCCGCCTGCTCATAGTATTGTTTGATTTTGTGGATGAGGAGGCGATCTTTTTTGGAGAGGGTGGACACGCACTCCCCTTCACGTGGATCGGATGAGAACACAGAACATGACGCGTGTTCTGAGGTTACATGTGGTTCTGTTGAGGGGCTAGCCACCATTTGGGTCAGCTTATCCAAAACACAAGCCGAGGGGCTTTGGAAGACCTCGTTATCTACAGGTAGAGAAGGACAAGTGGGGGAACCGAGGTCCTCAGACACTAGACTGCTCCATCTGGACAGGCTGCTGATGAAGCGCTCGGCTAGCACGCCTGCCTGGTCCAACACGGACGAAGGCAGGATGCTTTTACGACCTGAAAGCATCTCCTCGTCCTCCTCTGACAGCTCACTATTAACGGACACGGTCGTCTCCTCCACTTGGAGACCAGAGGAGTCGCTCCCTCCCTCTTCTTCTCCTGTTTCTCCAGAGGTTTCCAGACATTCTGGAGTTTGGGGTTCTTCTATGTGGTGGGACGTCGGAGGCTCAGGACACTGGGTGCCATTCACATCCAGCAGGATACTCCTTTCTCCTTGATGACACACCTCCTGCATACTGGCCTGAAAAATGACAAGAGTGTTTGTAAAGTGGAAAATAATAAGAAAAAGATGCATTTTAATAATGAGTACTCTTCATCCTCCTTTAGTTTAACGGTCTTTTTTTAAATCATCTTAGTGCTTCGATCTAAAGGATCCACAATTTATGCAGCTTCATCTCGTTACGCCCTCCGGAGTTTTATTGTCTCCCACAGGAGACGACAGAGCCCCAGCCTGCTCCTGGAGGCTCCAACTGGGCCGCCGTTATCCTGAGTGAGTTCAGCTGTTCCTTCAACGCCGTTCATCTTGCCGGTGTCACCCCGGCACGCCATTAATCTGACTTTGTGTCGAGGTGTTGTCTGCTCATCTGGAGCGGCCGCAAATAGCAAAAAAAAAAAAAGTGCAGCTCGGAGCCGTTTGGTGCAGATAAGGTTAGGGAGAATAAATACCTACTCAGAATGTAGCTGGCCTCCAAATCAAATGCCGCCTTTACTCAGGGAGAGAGAGGATGGTGGGTGTGTGTGGGTGTAGGATAACAATGTGTGTGTGTGTGCGGTGCTTTCATTTTCTGAACAAATATACAGCGAGCAGACACGATTCAGATACGTTTTGGACAAATGCGCTCATGGCAAAAGGGCGCCTGTTTGGTAGGAAGCAGCTTTTTCAAATGGAATGTGAGTCATCCGACTCTCATTCAGGATAATAGAGAAAAATGTGAAAGTTTCCTTTAAATTATCCAGCGGCTGTGAGGCAGAGGGGTAACGTGTCACATGTGGCCTCAGAGACGCGGAGGATGTTTGTATAAACATTATATCTGTACCTGTGTAACGAGAGTTTCTTTCACCGCCACAAGCTCGCCGTTTTCCTCCTGCCTGCAAGTTTCCAACTCCTCCGCTGGAGTTTTTAGCTCAACACCACTGATCTGATCCTCCTAAAGGCACAAAAGCAAAGAAAAACGTCTCTTAGGTTTATTTCACACAATAAACGTCATTAATGTTCAGAAACAATACAGCTTGAACAAACTAATTATCATTATTCTGTAATGATTATCAAAGGAAAAAGGCTCTTATGATATTTAATCAGACCTTTGAAGTGAAACGTTTCACTGAACCAATCAAGTCATTGTTTCTTATGCAAATGCAGCAAGTCAATCAAGTAAAAAACAAAATAAAGATTAACGTAGAAAAGGCAACACACAGATGAGCGAGTTTAAAAGTAAAACTAAACGTATACGTGCATCATGCATAGGTCTTAAATTTAACACGTAAGCAGTGGCGACCCTAAAAAATGTCCATGGGGGCCCGGTGATCATTTTGAGGTGGCACACCATTCGATACCTGTGGCAACTCTGCATTGATCTATCATTCTTTTTCATAAAAAACAACAGGCCTATTCATCTGACTCGCTTACCTCAATGTTGGGGAACAAACAATTCAGAAAAACATCAGTTATTGTTTCTGGATTCTTAAAACCGTTTATTTACCCGTTGCTTAAAAAAAATAAAAAACATCCACCATTACTTTTTTTTGGGGGGGGGGGGGGGGGAGCCTCAGCGACATTCAAATTTAAAATTTAAGTTATTAACTATTTTTCTTATTATTTTATTAAAATAAATGTATTTATTGGCTTTAACATTTATGTCTTGATTAACGATGAATGAATGGTTTGTGTGCACGAGTGTGACTTATTAATGATAAATAATTCGCACTTGTATAGCGCCTCTCAGAGTAAGGACTCCAAAGCGCTTTACACTACAGTGTAACATTCATCCATTCACACACACACACACTGATGGTGATGAGCTACGATGTAGCCACAGCTGCCCTGGGGCGCACTGACAGAGGCGAGGCTGCCGACCACTGGCGCCACTGGTCCCTCCGACCACCACCAGCAGGCAATGTGGGTTAAGTGTCTTGCCCAAGGACACAACGACAGCGACAGACTGAGCGGGGCTCGAACCTGCAACCTTCCGATTACGGGGCGAGCACTTAACTCCTGTGCCACCGTCGCCCAACTAAAGGGGGTGGAGGTTGGTATTCCCTGGACGGGCCAATGGGGTGGACAACAATTTTCCAGGGTTGGCTGTGGCCCCCTTATCCACCTTTTGGGGGGCACCACTGCCCTAGCTTAGCTGTTGACAGTTTATTTTATTTTATTTTTTTTACACATCCATGCACCTCAGGAGCACCAATTCATTCTGGTCGCTTCAGATTTTGCTCATACAATTGGTTGTTAATGGTTATGAGGAAAGGAAATGAAGATGGGAGAAAAAGTTGAGCGTTAAGTTCATGTGAGCGAGTGGATCATAGCAGGAATTAGAAACCCACAGGTGGCAGAAACCCTCACCGTTGTGAAATGAGCAGAAAGCAAAGCCCTGGCTCTATAGTGCCAGCAGGAGATGGCTGCTAGCACTGAGCTGGCAAAGTCGGCTACCTGGTCGCCTCCCATCAGTACATCTTCCTGCTTCTCCAACACTTCCTCCTCACTGGGCAATGATTTCAGGTTAGGGGCACTCTCAGTTGGACTTAGCTGCTCCTGAGAGTCACCTCTGGTTGTTAGATCATCCACACTTGACCCCTCACCCTCAGGCTCACCCAGACTGGAGGCGAGTGTACTGATACTACTGGCAGGCTGGAGGGAGCACCCGTCTCCCAGCAGTGCACCATCACTGTCAGCATGCTGTAGCGTGAAGTCATAGACATGAGTTTTGTTATTGTAAAGGCTTGTGTTAGAGCCAACATGTGACTGCACGGCTGTGAAGTAGCTCTGGGTGAGACAGGATTAACTGCAAAAGTAGGGAACGTCGAAAGTGAGGCTTAAGATCGGATTTGCTCACTTTATTTATTTATTCAATTTAAATATGACTCAAAACTGAGAAAACCATATCTCACCACAGTTAAATGACTGAAAAAGTGCATCAAGGCTTATAAAAAGGATTTATTTGGATTTCATTAACTTACCTTTAGAACAGCTGCAGGAGGAGCAAAAAGGAGGGGAGGAGAGACAAAACAAACGTCAATAAGACAGAAAAAAATGATTCCCAGGTCAAATATTACGTCACATAATATCCTGAATGCCACACGTTTTGTTCGATTAGGGTCAGAACACGGTTTCTGGCTCAGACTCGAGGGAGTCCCGGTGATTAGCTGAACACCGATAAGGAGCTTCAAACTGATGCAATTAGCCAAGAAGTGATGAACCACTCCCTTAACCAGATCAGAAGGTTTGACATGAATTTCTTCCTTTCTGAGGGATAAAGATGAGTCCTGGACACGGACAACAAGAATACAAATAGTTTCTGGTGTAATGACCGATCCAGAAAACAGGAAGTCACACAGATCTGAGGGAAGGGATAAATTTGTGTACGACAAAGCCTTTGCCCCAAAGTGGCATGTGATTAACTTCATTATGGGTGAGGTGGACGGGGAGTGAGCGTGTGTGTGCATTGATCCGTTTTCCAGGTGTCTTTGAAGGAAAACAAAGCAGAAGTTCAATGGAGACATGAAAAGCTCTTATCCAATAGCAAAATAACATTGGCGGAGCTGGAAAGCAGCCAGAATGTGGACCAAACTAATCAATCTGCTCCACTTCAGGACTATACACATACCTTCTGTGGTCTTTATGATTTGTTTTCCTGGTTCTAAAAGAAAGAAAAGACTTTCAATTTTTCATAATTTTCAAAAATTATAGAGTAATCTCGCTGCCAAATGATCACAGGAAGTTTACCGGATCTCCTCCTCTCGTTTCGTCCTCTGAGATGGAAGCTGTCAGTGTGGCAGTGCTCGGCTTTCATCATCCTCTCAGGACTATACTGGTACTTCCCCGCATCTGAGCAACCAAAAGGACACGTCATTAAGTCTCAGGGCTGCAATTATGAAAACTATTTTCTCCACATGGATGGACTGGATATAAGCTTTGGCAGATTAAACAGCATCCCATACTCTCCACAGAAAGCGAACAGCCATTTGCTTTTATTAGCAGCATCCGCGGTTGCTGTGGCAACGGTTAAATGGTCCTGGCATAGCTAGAGATGCTCCATTAGTTACACTTACGGCTTGAATTGTCCACAGTGGCGTCCTTTGCCTTCAAATAAAAGAAACATGTTTTAATTTAGGATTTTTTTCCCCCAGAGAGAGAGAGAGAGAGTGTGTGTGTGTGTGTGTGTGTGCGTTTGTGTTGTGAAGGATGATGTTTACCTGCTGTGGTAAGATGGTGTTGTGATTCTCAAGTATGAGCCTCTTAATGTGATGCGCCCAGAGCCGCTTCTCCTCCACAGACCTTGCCTGAAGTGAAACATGCAGGAAGAACATCTTCATCGTTTAACTTTACTGGGTTTACGTCGTCTGGTGAAATCTGACACTCCCGTTTCACTGCTGCAGAATTTAACTGCACTTTCCCATCAACCACTGAGAAGCTGGAAGGTCGTGGACCAGTCGTCTTTAACAGAAGTTTATTCATCTTTTAGTTTCCAAAGTGTGATTATTTTAGTATTTCAAGTGTGCAACATGTGGCTCCAGAGCCACACATGGCTCTTTGGACATTTCACAACGGCTCTCAAAATTGTATTAAATGAGTGCATAAAAGATGTTTTTAATCTCAGCCTTTTGGACATGGCTGTATACAAAATGACAGTAAAAATAATAAACTTATGATCAAAATCATTTAGAAACTGCTGCATCTTACAGAACCTACAGCCAGGACTGAGATTACCTGCACCGTGTGAGGCTGTTTGGGTCGTTTGAAGTGGATAACACTGAAGAGAAGAGGATCCTTGGCATTCTCAAGCAGCATTAAGGTGGAACACTGTAATGAGAAAAGCCGGTGGTTCACTGTGATGGTTTCCCTGTTTTCTTTAGAGGACTTATCACACAGAATAGATTTACTTTACATACAGAAATGTGGATTTTGTAGATGTAGTTTTCCCCTCTTTTCTTGGTGATGAGGAGCATTCTCTCAAAGAGGAAGAGCGTGCGGGTGTTCTTCGCCCTCAGAACAGGAAAGGTGCCTTCCAGAACCAGCTCACCGTAGGTGGTCAGGTCAGGACCCTTCCAGTTGATCAGAAGAGACTGAATCTCCTGTGTGACACACACACACACACACACACGCACGCACACACGCAATTACAACTACACAAGCTAATCTCAGTTTCTAGCTTTAAAGGGAGACTAGGCAGTTTTTGCTTGCTTTTAGCACCCCCTAGTGTCCGTTGGTGAAAGCAAAAGTGGAACTTATCCTCGCTGTGCATTCGTCTTTTTAACACTTTAATCTAACAGCTGAAATGTCTCCTCAGCCTTCATTAGTGTCTACAGGAGCGATTCATCACTAAATCAAACAAATCAGCTGTGTTCACAATCTAAAACCTGTGGGAAACGTGCTGGAAGCCAGCCGAGACTTACAGGGGATGGCGGGGGTCTGAGCGACATTTCGTTAACCCTATAAAGGGTCATTTTAGCACATAATGGTTCAAGAAAATGATTTGAAAATATGAAAACGTTGCAAGGCATGCCTTCAAAACCTGACCTGACTGACCTGCACTCTGACGGCGTGTTCATGTTTCCTCTTCATATCGTTGATGTACCAGGCCACACTTGTCATGGTGTCTATGGCCTCCTGAACCACCTCATAGCCCTCCTCATCCGGGTCAAAGTGTTTAGCAATTTCCTTTGGAAAACGAATAAGCACACATTAAAGGTTCTCGTTCAGAGAAACCGTGTAATCAGTTATTTTTGAAACAAGGTCACTGAGTTTCACAAGTGTGCTGAATGTGAACATTTTTCAACCCATATCAGCTGCATTCACCGCAGAAAGGAAAATGACCAGGCCAGTTTCTTTTACATCAGAGAAAATTAGCATTCGTGGCCACGCCCACCTTGGCTTGGGACAGTTTGATTTAGCGGACAGGAGAGAACGAAGGATCTCGGCTAGGTGAAGCTAACCATTAGCGTCCCCACAATGTTGCATTTTTTACCCAAGGAGGAAGAGTGACTGAAGGCAGCAGAAGAGTCACATGGCTGTTAGCCAATCAGAGGAAAGATGTTTGCATATTATTGAGTATGACTTTTAATCCTGTGATTTTCTACCCGTCTCCTCTGAAAAACTTCTAGCCCCTGAAACAGGAGCCTGAGAGTGTTTTTCCACAGAGAAGCACCAGAAATCACAACTAATTTATCAAAAAAATAATAAATAAAATTTTTTTTTAAAGATTGAAGAGACCTTTAACTTCCAACTGTTGTTTTTAAATGTTTTACTGCAGAATGCAATGTTTGGACTCTCAAACTTAGCCAAAGTAACTGATTAAAAGTTGTAGCCTCCAGAAATGGTCAGTTTTTCATCTACAGCGTGACCTCTTCAGTATCTGGTCATTTGGAGACATAAGTCTTAACTGGTGCCTTTAATCTGCAAGAAAGGTTGCTTGACCAAGGTCTCTCTCCAGCTTCTTATCTAAGACGGCTTTGCTTCACAGAACAAGAAGGATGAACTTTCATAATTAAATCATACAATGAAATGAACTTTTATAAGAATGAGCCATTAAAATAATGATGAAATGGAATGAACAAAATGGTTAAATGGAATGTTTTGATTAACCTGTGCTTAGACTAATAAGGATAAAATGAAATATATGACCCATATATTTAATCAGCGTATGTGACTGGACAAGACACACTCACCATATCTCCAAGTTAATAACACTGCACATAGATATTTTCTTATCCAAAAAAACAGCATTGTCGTATCTGTGGGAGGTGTGTATCTGAGGTTTGTTGGCAAAACCCATTTTCATGGCAAGTTCGGATTTGTCAGTAAACCAAAATATGGCCGTTATTAAAACAGAATCACTTCCTGAGTGAGTCAGTTGAGCCTAACTCTGACTGGCCATCGGAGGAAGCCTCTTCTCCCATCGCATCTTTTGACAAGCTGTCAAAACCTGTTGCACGCTACAGCTGGCCTCAAACGGTTCCTTCAGAATAAAGCTGAACCAGGTCGGACTCCTTAAGAATCCTCTCTAGATGTAAATAACTGCCTGTCGTGACCTGGAGACATCTCGAGACCGGTCTAGTGGCACTGCGGTTTCTTCTACGGACTTCGGTACCTTTGGGGTCCGCGGACTTCCACACATTCCGGATCTACCACGAGGGTCTTCGAGGGTACGTAGACGCGACAGATTGCGTCTGATGTGGTTTTATAAACCATCACTTGTAGCAGACCAAATTCACTCCCACTCAGAACTCAGTTTCTCTAGATACGAAGGATCTGATAACATCACATTCACACATCATCACACCTCAAATTCCATCCACTTAGATTCATTCATCACATAAAGTGTTTCCTAGTTCTCATGTTTTTAATTGTTTAGAAAATAAATTTTACTTTTTATAAACTTGACTCTCTCTGAATTAATACGAAGTGTCTTACGATCCCTGAATAAAATAGAATTCTAAATCTTCTATGCTAACCCTACAAAGTGTTTATTTGAATAAGGTGCATACTATTTAAAATAACAGTCCGTCTAATCCTTGTTACTAAGTTTTTGGTCATAAACGCACCAAGACGGCATGTTTATAGAGTGTTGCTTTACAGATGTTTACCTGAAGGAGCAGGTGATACTTCAGGATCCTCTGAACGGGTTTTAGGAGGTAGGAACCCAACGGAAGAGAGTGTTTCAGAGCCGCCTGCTGATCCTGGAAGAACTTTGCCAAAGTTTCAATCCTCATGCAGTCGGTTAGCGTTGCCACAGAACTGCAGAAAGCAAACCACATTCATCGTCATATCCAACAAAGGAAGCGAAGGGAAAAGGAGCATCTTCTGGAAACTTACTTGGGGTAGTTGTTGCAGTATTGGGTGTAGATTTCAAAATATTCACTCTGAAGGAAAACAAGTCAGTGTGCATTTTCTTGAAAAGTCTAAATGCATTTAATGAGGACGGTTTTGCTTACTTTATTTACAAAACACTGAGCAATGGCCACGGGGTCGTTCTCACACATGTCCAAGCACTGCAGCAGCTCGCTGAAAATACACAAGAAGTCTGTGCTGCAGCCGACCAGAGGAGCTAAAAATGTGCTCAGCAGGTTAAACACAAATGAACACTGAGGGACCGTTCATGATGTTAACAAAATCACCAGTAGATGGCACCCCAGGATCTTAAACTGAAGCTTTTTCACTGATCATAAAATCATTCAGAATATCTGTTCCTCTTTTTAAAACAACTTTTTTGGAAACTAATTAAACAAATTGGCGATTAGACTTTTTTTTTATAGCCACCCTGTTATATGTTTACATCTGGCAAAGGACTACGCGAGTTTAAGAAGCTCTAGCATGAGATTTTCAAACACAGAGGACCCTTCAAGTGGAAAATTGATTAAACAAAAGCAAACGAACATTGTGTACTCGTCATGGTACTGTACATAGTACTGTATAAACCCGCTTTCCCGTGGGTGGCCTCCTCTGTACAAACTCCGCAGCAATCATGAGCGAATGCAAAAACCCTTGTTTGCTTTCTGATAAGACCATTTCCTAACAAGGAGGAATAGACATTTTAAAAAAGGTCATGCATGTCAAAATACTTCTGCAAAAATTGTGAAACTTGGTAAAAAAAAAGTCATTAAAAAATCATCAAATCCGATCTCGTTGTGAGCCTTGGGGCTGTCAGACAGGCCCGATGTTACGAGAGAGGCTCGAAGAGACAAGAATGTTAATGTGTGTTTTGGCAGCAGCGGGTTTAGCAACGAGCTGCGTGCAGATATATGATGAAACACAAAGACAGCTGCACCAACACTTCCTATAGCTCCGGGCTTTCTGCAACACCGTCTTTCCTGCAGCGCTTTTGTCACCCCGCATCCAGTTTGAGTCACTCAACAAAATGCAAGCCAGGTAAATGCAGGCGACTCGCCGTGTTTCACAACGCAGACGCAAAGATAGTCTTTGCAGTGAAATAAATAAACATTATCACGTTTCAACATTAAAAGATGCAGACTTTGGATGATTTCTGTACCTATTGAACTCATAGATGTCTTCTATGTTTCCAAACAGGGCACACACCTGCTCAGGCCGTATGGGCAGTTTCCCCGCATCGATAACGTGAGCCAAATAGTCCTGAAAAACAAACGGATTCAAAGTTTAGCGGTCAAATATTACACAACGCTTCCAAAGTCCTGCCAGTAGAGGACACATGCAGATACAGAAACCATTTCTGACGCAAATCCTCTTTATTTTTTCCTTCTTTTATGTGACAGCTGGTTCCAGCTGATGCTGCTTTAGAGCCATAACACGCAATCTAAATTAAATTAAAAAGACAGGTGCGGTATTAGAACATTTGGTTTTCCCATGGGAAAACTCCAGATCATTAATTGACTTCTTTTAGAAAACCCTTTTAAGGACTTTCCATAAATCAGCAAGCAGAAAGACTTTGAAGAGGCTCAGCAGCACCCAGACTGGACTCCAGCTCCGCTTGTGTCCTTATAAGAACCTCCCAGACCCGAGGAGTTCATCAGGAGTGAATAAAAAAAATAAAGCGTGCCAACAGTTGTTGATTTTGGTCAATTAAATGTTCATGTGGCTAGATAAATACCTAAGGAGTGGGTTAAAGAGGGATAAACAGACACATAAGGAGCAGCTAAACAAATAGGGCACCTTGCACACAAACACACAAACTCCTAAATAATGGCCTGTAAACACACACAGATGCTTAACAGGTTTCACATTACCTGTAAAAGTCTCCAACAAAGGAAAAAAATACTTGTTACGCTAAACACGTGTGACCCTTAGGGTACTATATGGTGCTACAGCCTGCTACTCATTATAGCACAGGCAGTTTCAAGACTGTAACACTGATCTGGGTATTATAAATCACTTTTAAGAGGGGAAAAATGGGTTTTCTGAAAACGACGAGTGCAAGAAACAAAGAAAAGTTCTTGTTTTCAGGGCCTGTTTGGGACAACCGTTGGGGACGTTTGCAGCCTTGTGAAATCATCCCGGGTCAAACAGCTGTTTGGACAGAACGCTGAGAGTAAATCTGAGTGATAGGCTCGCAGCTGCTTTGAAGTTCAGTGCCAGTACCAAGAGGAAGCTATGACTTAGTTTCATACAGAAAAACAAACAAAACAAAGCCAAATTAAAGGAAGTGTTTCACTTGTCTGTCAGATCAACGCCTGGGTGTGAAATTAGCCGCATGGAATCAAAATAGCCGAAGCCAGACTGGAGTCATAAGAGGACAGAGGCTACTTTGTACTCAGCTGTGTTCCCACACTTCAGCATATGGAAATCCCAACTGCACCCCCTTTCATCCGTGTTATTTCTTCAGCTGGTGGATGTATGCACGTGTTTGGGTTGGCTGGGAGAACCTGAGGGTTCAGGCGAGGCTGGGCTGTCGTGACCAAGGCCAGACCTGCTGCTCCTGTCAGCCTAAACGGTCCAGTAAGTCAGGAGCAAGTCGTTACTCAAACTGGATCCAACAGCCTCCCTCAACAAAAGCTCGACGCCAGAAGAGTCCGGGACAAGGCGAGGAGGGGGTGCAGACTGCTTCACTGCCACTCAGCCTCAGAAATACCTCACATGCTAAAGCCATTACTCTCCTCAGACTCACTGCTGAGAGCTCCTGCTTACTTACAAGACGGCAGAAAGATGGATAGAAGAGGTTCGGGCCTGGAAGCTATCAAACTACAAAAACAGAGACGAGGATGTTCGGAGTTAAAAATAAACAAAAAAAATCGTACCTGGTTTATTTTTCACATCCTAAGAGCTTTTACTATCACAAATACCTCAGACTAAGATCTGAGAGTCCTATTTTGGCTCCATATGAGCACACAAGTCCACAAGTCGAGACTAGAGGCTGTAAACATTCACTGCGTCGTAAACATATGGTGTTTACACAGAGAACATATGTAGATCATAACCTCCTCTACAGCTTTCATCTTTATGAACTAGAAATCAGTAAACAGCCACCCAGCAGCTGCCAGACGGCTGGCAAATATTTCTGTCAGCTGAGCAATCTGTTTGGAAAGCAGAAAAGTCGAGACAAAAATCCACTGGATTTTCCAAAAGCGTGGAGCCGAGGAGACGTTATTGGCTTTCAGAGATCCAAAATCCCTCCATGCTGGTTTCTGGCCTTTCAAATTCAGACTGTAAACATCTAGTGAACACTGCAGTTGTTATTGCAAGTCAAAAATGCTATTTAACTCATTAACTGCCATTCGTCATTTGCATTTTTTCCACTGTGTGGGCGTCGGACGAGCCCCCGCACCGTGAGAACAAACATCCCAGCTCTAAAGCCGATCTTCATCCACGTACGTCACACGTCACGTGATCAGGGAGCAGACAATCCATGTGTTAGGAGATCGTTTTGGGCCGCTGCTGTAAAAAAAAGTGAGGCACGAACCGGAAAAGCTTCTGCTGATCACAATTCAACAACGGGTTGTGAAATAAAGGACAACGCTCGAAACGCGTAGATTCTTCCTGATATAAGAGGCGAGTCTCCGCTTTGTTTTGGTAGTTTGGCGTTGACATCATCATAGAGTGCAAGGTTCTGTGATTCTTCAAAAAAAACAGTGAAAACGCTGAAAAACGCTGGCAGTGAATGAGTTAAATGTACAGCGCAAGAAGATCGCAGGTTCAAATCCCAGCTGTGGTCTTTCTGCGTGGAGTTAGCATGTTCTCCCCGTGCATTTTTTAGGTTTCTCTGGGTACTCCAGCATCCTCCCACAGATCCTAAACACACGTCAGGTTGTACACTAAGCTGTCCCTAGGCGTGAGTGTGAGTGAGTGAGTGAGTGAGTGAGTGAGTGAGTGAGTGAGACTGGTTGTGTGTCTCTGTGATGGACAGGAGACCCATCAGCCGATGACTGCCGGGGTTAGACACCAGCTCCCTGACCCTATGAGGAATGAGCAGCTTGGTGAGCGCGTGAGTGAGCGTACATTCACCTCTACGATGCTGCTCAGGTCTTTCACGTACATGCGCTCCGTCTCAATGATCTCCATGACAACGCGGTCCACATAGGTCAGTTTTGGGTTGGGTGCCATTGTATCCGTGACAACGGGAGAGGAGATGATGTGAGATAATGTACCACCCGCTGTCCTGCAGGCAGTAGCGTCATTGTTGTTCCACTGGTTGTTGACAACATCTGCCTCCAGCTGTTGCCGCCAGCGACCCATGACGGGGGTACTCCGATTACCGACCTGCTTCTTGTTGCTTTCTGCTGGACTCAGTTCTAGGTCTATGTCCTCCTCGCTGGGTATGGGAGGTGTGGTGGAGGATAGAAGGGTCACTGTACTTCCAAATAGACTTTGACTATCGTGAGATGAACCAGAGGACAGGGTGGACACCAGGCTCACCGGACGCTCTCCCTCCCCGTCCGGTGGCTCATCATAAACGCTGTAATAATCTGGGCTTATGTTATCCTGAACATGGTCACTGGTGGAGAGGGGTGAGGACAACTGAGGAGATTCTGGAAACAGAAAAAGGAAAATTGTCAGTTTTTAAAAACTGTAGAGAGCAGAGAAAACATAGAAAATAACCCTTTAACCCCAAAAGCCTGCAGCAGATCGCTGGTTTAAGGGTGCAAGATTATGTGACATTTAGCAGCACACATTGCATCTGAGCCAATCTCTTAGTATGTCACTTTCTTTATTTTTCAGTTCCTTATGGAACAACATTTTACTTAATGAAATTTTCAATAATGACTTCCTTTTGTGATTAGCCTCCAAATATATTAGATGCAGCAATTCAGGAGTTGAGAGCTGCTCCAATTTCTAACGTTATTACATCAATGTCTGCCGACGGTTTCTGGCTGAGCTCGTATTAAAAAGGGTTTGAACAACTTGAAAACTAATACTAGATGTAAAAACTGTCACTATTGTTTTGCATTTGTGTATTCACAGACTAGAGAAATGTCAGACGATTCGTTGACAACGGTGCTTTCAGATGAACCAAAGGAGTCCTAGAAACTGATCTTTGGCGTTTTATATATATGAAACTTTGTTGGGGCTCAGAATGACCAAGGAGCCCCAGCGAATGACCAGATGCATCCCCAACAATAGAAGAACTGGTCATCCTGCCCACTTGGCCAGGACATGAGCAGCGTGCTGATTGGCCCATGGATCTTTGACACCGCCTGAAGCTAGAGACTCTGTACAGCCGTGAACAGTCTCCAAAAAGTAGGGATGGACAATATATCGGCGTCAATATCGGTATCAGCCAATGTTAGTCATTTTTTAAAATATCGGTAATGGTCAGAAGAAAAAAAAGCGGGCCGATATTATCAACCGATATTTTTTTCCATCTTTTCACCATTTGTTTGCCTGTTTCAGAGGGTGTGGGGGGTGATGTGTATTTGTTTAGTCACGTCACAGTGATTGTAAAGTGTAAATGTGTGTAGTGTGTGTACATAATAACGTAAATTCAGCTTCAATCAGTTTTATTCCATACAAAATCGGATGATTTTAGAAGCATTAAAGCCAGTATATCGGTATCGGCCATAACCATGATCTTAATATCAGATATCGGTATTGGCCCAAAGGTTTCTTATCGGTGCATCACTACCAGAAAGCTCAGCCATGGATCTATCTGGCACTCATTCAATGTCTGGATATTCCCAGTACACCCTAGAACGTTGCATCTGTTGACATACTGTTCGCTGGTCTCGTCCAACGTTAGCAGTAGCTCATGCTAGCATTGTTATATGGTTAGTATAACCGTTAATATGTTGCACTGAAGTGGGTTGGAACATGGTGTGCTTGTTATACCAGCTTTTCTCAGAACAAATCGTTTCGCCGTGGCCATTACAGCATTGCTCTTTTGTATAGGAAAGCAGGTCGAAGATGTCACAGACTTTTTGTTATGCATTGTTAGACACCGCAAGCTGCCTTTATTCAACAACAACAACAACAACAACGTTTTGAATTCCAGGACTCTTAGGTATGTCTCTATCTACATTGACCTGCAGGACCCACTTAAGAGGCCTGCATTTCTACTTTGAGTCTGAAACAATGAGCTGTGTTTTACAGTAACAGAGCGGCCACAAACCATTACCGGCATGGCCTAATTGCAACACTGCCCAGCCTATGGAAAACCCAACTATTTCATCTTGTTCTCCCAACTACTGAAGGCTGAACCTTGAATAAACACAGCAAATGAAAACTGAAGAGATTTTTTTAAAAGGCGGGGGAGACCAGAAGCTTTGTTTATGTGTCTTTATGGAACTTTGTCAGAATTTAAGAGAAATTTAATCCATATACAGTTTCACACACTCTTCCTGGCCAGATGGGGAATTTTCCTTCGAAGCGTTTCCTAAATATATGAACTCATGAGAGTGTGAGAATGGAGCACTGAGCTGCCACTGTGCACAGAGCACCATTTCCTTAAAGGTCAAAGAGGCCAAAAACCTTTTCTGCCAAGCTAAAGAAACTAAGTTTTGTCATTTCACTAGACTTCAGACTAATAAATGGAAACCTATGAGGTATAAGCCCACCTTAAACTAATCATTGAAATGCCTCGAGTAGGTGATGTTGCCAAGCGTGGATGGAGAGTATAATTTGGTGTTGATAACTTGCAGATGTAGCTCACCGTTTCTCTCTGAGTGAAGACAAGCTTCCAACCAAACACCATTCTCATCTTATGTACATCTTTCCACAACTGTCAAACAAACTTTAGGGCGTTGAGACAATAAAACCACACAATACTTTACAGTTAGACATTTGCCCATATATTTATATGGTTCCAACTGCAATAAATTAAATAACCAATAGTTGGTATAAAAGGAGGCTAAACAGGTTTAGAAACAGTTGAAGCTGGACGAAAAGATCAACATGAAAACACAAACTTCCTTTCAGTTCTCACACACACACACACGCACACGCACACACACACACACACACACACACACACACACACACACACACACACACGCGCATGCACGTTTTGGCATACTTAAGCTTTCCATGAGTCAGTCCTGAGCTCATGTTGTTGAGTTTTTGCTCTACAGTCCACACCAAAGCACCAGTTCCCATGCTGAACCTCTCTGGGAGAAACCGATGAGCTGGCAAGCATGAGGTGACCACTAGAGAAAGCCGTTTACGCTCTGTGACAAATCAGAGGGTTCATGGTGTAAAGGGAGTGTAGCGGGGAGGTATTACACTCACTACACAAATATGAATTAAGACAAAGCATCTGCTTCCTCTGCTGTGTCTGGCTGTACTTTGGGTTTTCAGCCTTGCCGTGTTTGGCATGTGAATCGCGCTTCCTCTTACCATCGCTTCCTCCCACCCAAAATCCCTCTATAATAAAGCTGCTGTGCTGCGGACTGCCAAGTTAAAAGTACAAAGAGAAGCAGCACATCGTGGCCTGTCCAAAATAAAACCATGCACTCCCCCGGCAATGCAGAGAAACACTATTTTGCATCATTAATACAAATCATGCATGACTAAACTGCTTAAAAAGTTAACACTGGTTGCACACAGGAGAAATCCTGACTTATCTGAAGTCTGAAACACTTCAGGACAAGCTCAACTTCTGCTGCAGCTTTGATTGACCACTTCAGATACGGCTCCACAGGCAGGAATTATCTGCAGCTGATACCAAACCACATGTTTTAAGGAGAAATGGAACTGCTGAACCGAATGCTGCCCATGTTAAAACAAGCCAAGCAGAGGAATGCAAATGACCTGGTTATCTCAGACAAGCTGAATGCCTGGTCCCGTGCAAAGCAGTGCAAAGTGTTTCCAGTCTGCTTGTTGCCTTGGAAAAACATGAGGTCATCAGCAGTGCAGTCTGCATCGCCTGTGACTTCCACTTAATTGAGAGGGCTGCTTTTTGTTAATCCATTTTCCTCTTGTCGCAAATAAACAAAATAATGAAGAAAATACGTCCATGCACATTATGTTGTTAGGCAACTGCACATCTCTCACATGTATGAATATTTATGAGTAATCTTTTAGGGATTTGAAGCCACACTGGCAAAACCAGTACTCTAGTGTGCCACCCTGCCATCAGATGTGGAGAGTCGGGATTGGTTTGGTGTCAGACTTAGTTCTTTTAAATTACACACAGATTTAAAGGGACCATAAGGAAGTTTGACAGCCAAAACATGTATAGAAATAATAAATGTCTTCTTCATACATTCTCCTGCAATGCCCTGGTCCTGTAGAATGAGCCCTGGCATTTTTACTGTGATTGCCTGTTTTTCTGTAAAATCACAGAAAAAGAGAGATGCTCGGGTCGAGCAGGCTGCTTCATGCGCGTTCACGCTCAAGCATAGCCCGTAGCGTTTGCTATCAGTAGCTTTAGCAGCAGAGAGAGGTAGTACCAACTCAGAGACTTTGTCGCTGTTCCTAGCACCTAGTGATGAACCGAGCTACATTTCTGAGGACCCTTAGCAACTTTCTGTAGAACTTTCTTCTAGATATTTCCAGCAAATTAGCAACAAAATAGCCATTTTCGCTTCGAACCGTTCTTTGGTTTTACGTTGTTTCAGGTGTCATCAAGGATATAAAAGTTACAGATACTGTGATAGCTACTAGAGTGAAGCTCACCTCGTAAGATGTCTGACTCTCATGCAGAAGACCTGGGTTTGACGCTGGATGTGAACATAGTTCATTTAGAGTTTCTTTTTTACATTAATGGTATTTTTTTTTACAGTAAGACGCCCTATTTTTTTTTAGACTCGCCGAACGGCATTGAATTCACAGATAAAAAAGATGTGGGTTCAACTTTCATTATGGAACAATTTTTCAAGCAAGGGAAGGGAATGATCTGAGCATGCAGGAGGACTGACCCATCTTAAACCTTTGTCGGCTGTGCTGAAGAGAAAGGTACAGAACCAAATTATTTAATTAATTAGCTGCACGTTCTCCTGTTCTCTGTCCTCTGGGCCACACACACACACACACATGGGACTGTCTCAGCTGTTATTTTCGTTAAGGAGTGTGCACGTACAGCATGCGCGCCTCGTGCACGAGCCTACTATTGAAGCTGCCATTACGCTTTTGGCCTGAGGGGGCAATCGCAAGCATAAAAATTCAAAACTCCGTAAAGTCCCATTAAGTCTAAGGAAAAGTGATCAGAATGCACTTTTGTATGCACCTCTGTTTAGAACGTTCCCTTCCATGTACCACTGTTCTAGTCTAGCCCTTCTTATGTTGGGTGGTTTTATTGCTGTGCCTCTGAGGCACTGAGCTAATATTTAATAGTTCCAAGCACAAACATGCATAAAATATTTATTACATCAAAGCAATATGACCTTCAGCTATGAGAACACATAAAAGTACAATTTTTACATTTTAATGCAGTTTGTCACCAACAATAATAACAGTAGAAGGTTTCATTCCAATTAACTGCAGATAAACTGAATATTAATTTATGTTATACGTTTGCTTGTTAAATAAGTAAGTAATCAAATGTAATATCTATGTTAATGAGGTTTGACTGCTTGAATGGCGCACTAGCTCTGGTTTAGGAAGGATTTTTGGATTGGGTCAGGGATCACGGCTACACACATATACCGTGGATATATAGTGGTTTACAATAAAATCCATTCAGATAAGCCTAGGCAATCATTTTCAAGTCCCACTTCTCTTTGTTTCAGTTATGCATCAATCTAGATGTTAACCTATGTAATCCTTAACCAAGTCTGTAGAACTAGTATAGTCATCAAACCACAAAAGTAAACCTTTTCAAAGCTATACTTAGACTTAAGTTGTGAAGATCAGGTGAGTCAAAAACAATGAGCAAATATTTTGGACCAAAATTATTTGGATTCCAGAAAAAAAACACCTCCAACCTGTAATTATAATTCTTTAAATTCCATTTTCTGACAGTTGGAGCGACAAAAATGTGTTACAGCTAGAGTTTCCTGGAATAAACTCACAACAGCTTCCTGACAACAATTATGTGACTTTTTCTATTTAAAAAAAATGTAAAAAACAAACATTATGAGTTTTTGTATGAAGTGATGGTGTTTTTCCTGTGAACCGCTGGAACGAGAGTACAGAAATTGGTTGGAAGGGCCTCTTTTCTACCTCAGAGCAGATCTCCACAAATACACTTGGTGACTAGTCAGTCTAGAGCTAATAATGTAAAGCCTTCACTTCTTTTCCTTTGAGTCGGAGCTTATCAGACAGTTAACAAGGCAGACAGTTCATAAACATGTCTACCTCTGACATCACGGAGAGCCTTATAGGGGAGACTGAAATATGAACAGCACAGCACCTGGTTATTAAGTTTAGAAAAAGGCCGCTGTTACACGCAGGACAGGGACGGTCTCTGTCTGAAGTTGTTGGTGTGATGAACACAAAGAACTCCTTTATAGCAAATTCTCTGGCTTCTGCTAAAAGTACTTTTGCATTCTTAGTTAATGACAGACGTATCTTATAAAACAAACAATAACCGCTACTGACAAGATGTGGCGTATACCGATGAGCTGATTCCAGCTAAAACTTAACTATGTTTGCTGCTTGTTGCGAAACCCCGAGATGATGCGATGCTTTGTCTTCTGATAAGTTCATGCAAACCAGCTTCTATGCAAATAAACATGCAAATTCTACCCAAGACAAACACAAGTTTTCTTTCCTTCCACATGTAAAGTCGCCACCTATGTGCGTCGTGCAGCACAGAAAGCTCATGATGGTTCCATGTATGGTGCATTGCATGACTGTGATACAGAAAAAGGTGATAAAAGCCAACTCACAATTATTCTGCAGGTTCCAAACGGTCTTATGAAAGAATTTCAGCATCAAGACAAGACTGAAATCATTGCCAAGCAGAATTTTAACTTTTACAACACTTGCTTCAACCTAATCCAGTAATGTGATGCATTCCTACAGGTCTTAATGTAGTAATCCTTCCATACCTCCTGGTAAAGCTGATAAGTTTTCCAATAAACTGATGACTCAGGAATATCTTTAGACCGCTTTTGTTTCTGATCACCTTTCCAACTCCTCATATTGCTGTGACTAACTGGAATAGGACAATGAGTCTGCCAAGAGACACACCTGGATCCCTTATTCCTGAATTAGCTCTTGATAACCAAAGCTACTGATACATTTCCCTCCGTGCCACACCATCTGGCTCGAGGCCTTGAGTTTTCTAAGCAAATAAGGTCCAAAGAAGCAGCACCGGCTGTTTTATGTCTAGCATGCAAATTCTTCTCTGAAGGCTAAATAAACTTAAAGAAAAAACCCATACAACCAAAGAAAACCAACATCCCATTCAGCAGAAGCTAGTCTTAAAGAGAGCCGTCATCCTAGCTAGTTCTTTTTCTTTAACTTCCAACGATTTTTCCTAAAGAATAAAGCGAGCAGAACAGTTACGTAAAAGAGAACGGACTATTGACAGAACATCCCACTGACAAAACATGCCTCTGCCTGCTCGGGAGTCGACCTACACACAGCCGTTCCTGCCTGAATCATTCTGACTCATTTATCAAACGCTGATGAATCTAAAGCTGGAGGAAGGTGAATCACAGCTAAACTCACCTTGGGACATTTGTCTAGAAGCCTGCTGTAACATGACCAGTGGTGGTCATCTTTGAAAAGCGGTGCTGGTACGGCAAAGGCAGCATGATGAATTTGTTTTTTTTTCATGTTATTATAACTCTCATCAAACACTCCCTCTATTCCCACAACCTTATCAAAGAGCTGCTCCAACATGGAAATAAAAAAATAAAACATTTGCTACATGATACTGGAATCTCGATTATTTAACTCAGTGAGTTGGGAAACACATCCGGAGATCACGTTTTAAGGAGATTGCAGATTTAACCCAACAGATAGCAGAATCGTGCCGTTCAGTGGTAATAAACTAAAACTTTCGGACAGAAATTATTTGCATCACACAACAATCGGTACAAAATACCAATAAAAAGCATATGCTTAGTTTATTTTATTTTACAACATGAACAACTTTTGTTCAAAGCCTCAAATAGTTGGCAGAAAACAGCCATCTCAAACAAAAATGGCTTTTTGCATCCACAAAATAATGTTCTCCAAAAAAAATGGTCCGCAACAAGTCTTACATTCACTATTGAACATAACAGACTGTTAAAATCCTTCTAAAGCATCTCTTTCTTACAAGGTTGTCATCATAACCTCTGTTAGCATCCTCATGTCTCCAAACTTCTGGTCGATATCTGATCCAATAGGTGAATATTTACCCTCTGCTGAGGTAAAAACTATTGGCCGATAGGTCTTGCGTCATGTCCCCCATTTTCACATGGGTAGCTTTAATCAATCGCAGTATTGCTGGTTGAACATGTCGAGTTGTCTCACATCAGAGAGTGACCATCATGGACACGTACATGATGATGCCGATGCTCAAACCTAACCTTGTGCAGCTCAAAAATAAAATATGTCACATAAATCAAGAAAATGCCATCTAATGTTTTTTTTACTTAACTGCTCAGTTAAATTAATAAATCATGCTGCTACAAAAGTAAAGAAAAGCTGCGACGGGAGCCCTGATGTCCAAAAAGATGTGTTTTACCAGAACTCAATGGGAAGTGTTGCAGGACACCACCTAATCATTTTGGTCAGTTGTGCTGCTTTTGTGGTCATTTTGGGCCAAACTCAAAACTAAGTTGGTTAACTCATTCACTGCCATTGACGACTAAAGTCGTCATTTTAGATCCAACCGTTCACTGCCATTGACGACTAAAGTCGTCATTTGCATTTTTTTTTTACTGTTTGAGCATCGGAACGAGCCCCCGCGCTGAGAGAACAAACATCTCAGCCCTGAAGCCGATCTTCATCCGCATATGTCACACGTCACTTGATCAGGAAGCAACACATCCATGTGTTTGGAGATCGTTTTGGGCCGTTCCTGTAAAAAAAGTGAGGCGCGAACCGGAAAAGCTTCTGCCAATCACAATTCGACAACGGATCATGAAAGAACGGATAACGCTCGAAACACGCGGCTTCTTCCTGATGCAAGAGGTGAGTCTCCTCTTTGTTTTGGTTGTTTTGGCATCGACATCATGCTAGCGCGCAACGTTCTGTGACTCTTAAAAAACAGTAAAAACTGTGAGAAACGCTGGCAGCGAAGGCTGTTAGTGATCAGGAAACGGCTGCCAGTGAATGAGTTAAAGAGCAAGTCACTCCAAATCATCATTTTTTTGCTGATGAACTAATAAATGAGTGTCCAATTGTGCTGTAGACAAATGTAGTCAATAATTCTGCACTTTAGTGCATCTTAGTTAAAATTAAATATTCTGCCTAAAACTGTCAGCGATGCACCGTCGTCAGGCAAAAACTCAGCACTGCATTTGAATTTTAATCTGCCATCGCTATTGGCTAAGAGGTACACTATGATGTTAGATGGTACATTATGATTTCACAATGTCGTGAGTGTGTGTATTTGTTAGAGGCTCCGCCCTCTAGGTCTGCTAGGCAACAGCATTTGTTGCATTTTTCAAACAGAAAGTGGGAGTTGAGTAAGAATCTGGCAGGGGGTGACTTGCTCTTTAATTGCACTCCTCATGCCTTTCAGAATAAAACATTTATAAAGGTTGAAAGATGGGTGTTTGATTAGGGTTGTCACTGTTATGCAAACGAGGAAAAAATAATAACTATTTCCAACCAGAAGCTAATCCATTAACTAATCCATCAGAGCCAAGATGAGTGTGTGACCTGGTTTCCTTGAAAGAATAAAGCTTTCATCAAGCCTTCACACCCCTCAAGAGCCATTCTGAATCGCTTTTTCCCAACAGATCTTTACAACCTGCTGCTTCGCCAGTGGCTGAGAGGTGGTCTAATCTCCTTAAGGAAAACTCCTCCCCACCTGGCAACGGTGAATGACCACCCCTCGGGAGGGCGTGAGGCGCCAAAGAGAATTAGGCCCTCAGTCTTCACAGCCCATTATCAAACAGCGTGAATCCAAACGCCACTGGTCAAGGACCAAGCCCGATGGCCTGGATTGATTTGTTATTCCTCGACGGAGGAAAGAATCCGGGTCAAGAGTTTTACACAGTCTTTCATATGTACAAGTGGGCCTGTTTGCAGCTGTGCTCAGGCTCACAATGAGCTTTTAATATCGTGTTAATGATTAGCCCGGCGGTGAGTAAATAAACCTCTGAGGAAAACAGAAGGCCAACAGTGATACACA
The DNA here is from genome assembly GCF_043380555.1 of Nothobranchius furzeri. Taxonomy (NCBI): domain Eukaryota; kingdom Metazoa; phylum Chordata; class Actinopteri; order Cyprinodontiformes; family Nothobranchiidae; genus Nothobranchius; species Nothobranchius furzeri. The sequence goes on from NC_091758.1 coordinate 34,163,964, forward strand.
CTGAACCTGCATTCCTCGCTGACATTCAAGGTCAAACTTTTTTACTGGAAGTGGGGAATTCTGGAACTCTAAAGTAAAAATGAATTTATCTTTGTATCATCCTATTTTAAGTCACTTATTTTTTTTCAGTTTTTGTTTTTTTATTTTAACCAAATAAACTCTCAGCCTTACAATTACTTTTAGATAATAATAAACAGAAAAAGACCATTTAGACTGGATCAGATCGCACGTTTCAGATTTCTTAAAGCACAAAAATGACAAAAGTCCTTCAAATGTTTACATTTAATCCTTTAAACCCCAGTGTTCTCAACCTCTGCCTCTTAAACGACCAGCCGTGCCAGCTGACCTCAGTTCACAGGCATGTGATGATCCACTTTGGAAACGCCTCCATCACCAATTACCCCCCCCCCCCCCCCCCCCCCCGCAAGATCTCCTCAACCTTTCTGCACAGCAAGCCATCCTGAGTCGGTTTAGACAACACACACTTCTGAGGTGAGGAGTCATTTGCAAACATTACCACCAATTTGTCAGTCCGCGGTTGCCCTGTTAGTAGCTCACTGTGGAGTCCACACAGTTTGGAGGCTTTTAGACCGCTGAGTGAGGTGTGGAAGCAGCATTTCCTCAAAGCATCATTTTTAAAGATCTCAATCCTTTCTTTGAATTAATTTTCTGTCTGTATAATTTGAATAAAGGCCTTGTGAGTCGTTCTGAGGGTAAAAAAAAATAAAAGCTCTGGTGCTCCTGTTTTAGGGGTTAAAAATTCATTATAGGAGTGAAAAATGGCAAGATTTATGAGTCTTATTAAAGTTATGCAAATGTCTCGCCTTTGATTGGCTAACGGCAATGCGGCTCTTCTGCTACCGTCTCCTTTCTTGGGTAAAACATGCAAAGTTGATGTGTTGTCCCCAATAATCCACCAGCCTCCTCTAGCTGTGATTTGCTCTCCCCTGCCTGAAAAATAATCACCGCCTTCCGTAGTTGCAAACCAAGATGGACAAGTCCAAAAATGCCAATTTTCTCTGTGATGTAGAAGAGACTGGCCTTTTCTGACCTTCCCATTCTGTGACTAATGCAGGTGTCGAAGAAAATGTTCACGTACAGCATGAAGCTCAGCGTGACCAAAGAACAAGTATTATATGCTTTTCAGTGAACGAGACCTTTAATACCGTTTTCACTGCGTGCACAAAGAACCTTATGGGGATTTTCCCTCCAGTTTAGGTTTGGTGCAAAATGGCAAAAGCACCATCATCAGATTCTTTAATAAGACGCATCTTTGCTTAAAAATGTAAACTATATTAAGTTCGGAGGAAGTTCAGAAAGACGATTTAAATTCAATTAAGTTTCAAAGAGGCCATAAAACAGGAAGTAAAGAGCCTGCGACTAATGTGGGTAATTCACCAACTCAACTGTATAAAAGGTCTGCTGTTGTGGAAGGCTGTAAAACATTTACTTTTCTTTTTTAGAGAGTGTGGGTGGTTTGTGACATGGTATATAATCTATATAGAGCTTTTACAGATATGCATGAGTTGAAATCTCCTCTGAACAGGTGTTTCTGAAGTCTCACCTGAGACTAAATTAGGGCTGAACAATTTTAGAAAATAAACTAATTGCGATTTGTTTTCTTCAATATTGCAATTGCGATTTAATTTCCAATTTTCTTCTCAAGGGGCTTTTCTCATTTTTCAACCAACGGAAGCAAATGAAGATCTATGTTACTTGTACTGAATATAAACAAGTTTATGTATCTACATATATCAACAAGTTTATTTGTCTACGCATACGAGAACACTCACAAGTAAAGACAACATCTTGTATTTGAAGGTGCAATGCTTTGCAGCCAGGAGCACATCCCTTGAAGGAGAATAGGTTATTAGCATCAACTGTGAAAATTTATTTGCAGGAAAGAAGTGTGTCCCATTTACTGAAGTCTTTTGTGTTTAGTTTTTGACGTCTTGTCCATGCAGAGCTTCCGTAGTTCAGTTACGTTCACAGCTGCTAGCCAAAACTCAGTGGAGTTGAATTAGTTTTCTAGCTTTACTAAAATGTCTGTCTACAGGTGCTGGCCAGTAAATTAGAATATCATCAAAAGGTTGAAAATATTTCAGTAATTCCATTCAAAACGTGAAACTTGTACATTATATTCATGCAATGCACACAGACCAATGTATTTCCAATGTTCATTACATTTAAATTTGATATTCATAAGTGACAACTAATGAAAACTCCAAATTTGGTATCTCAAAAAATTAGAATATTCTGAAAAGGCTGAATATAGAAGACACCTGCTGCCACTCTAATCAGCTGATTTACTCAAAACACCTGCAAAGGCCTTTAAAAGGTCCCTCAGTCTTGTTTTGAAGGCACCACAATCATGGGGAAGACTTCTGACTTAACAGCTGTCCAAAAGACAATCATTGACACCTTGCACAAGGAGGGCAAGACACAAAAGGTGATTGCTAAAGAAGCTGGCTGTTCGCAGAGCTCTGTGTCCAAGCACATTAACAGACAGGCGAAGGGACGGAAAAAATGTGGTAGAAAAAAGTGTACAAGCTCTAGGGATAACCGCACCCTGCAGAGAATTGTGACGACAAACCCATTCAAAAATGTGGGGGAGATCCACAAAGAGTGGACTGCAGCTGGAGTCAGCGCTTCAAGAACCACCACGAGGAGACTCATGAAAGACATGGGATTCAGGTGTCGCATTCCGTGTGTCAAGCCACTCTTGAACATGAAACAGCGCAAGAAGCGTCTCGCCTGGGCCAAGGACAAAAAGGACTGGACTGATGCTGAGTGGTCCAAAGTTATGTTTTCTGATGAAAGCAAGTTCTGCATTTCCTTTGGAAATCAAGGACCCAGAGTCTGGAGGAAGAGCGGAGAAGCACAGAATCCACGTTGCATGACGTCCAGTGTAAAGTTTCCACCGTCAGTGATGGTGTGGGGTGCCATGTCATCTGCCGGTGTTGGCCCACTCTGTTTCCTGAGGTCCAGGGTCAATGCAGCCGTCTACCAGGAAGTTTTAGAGCACTTCATGCTTCCTGCTGCTGACCAACTTTATGGGGATGCAGACTTCACCTTTCAACAGGACTTGGCACCTGCACACAGTGCCAAAACCACCAGCACCTGGTTCAAGGACCATGGTATCCCTGTCCTTGATTGGCCAGCAAACTCGCCTGACCTTAACCCCATAGAAAATCTATGGGGTATTGTGAAGCGGAGGATGCAATACGCTAGACCCAACAATGCAGAGGAGCTGAAGACGACTATCAGAGCAACCTGGGCTCTCATAACACCTGAGCAGTGCCACAGACTGATCGAGTCCATGCCACGCCGCATTACTGCAGTTATTGAGGCAAAAGGAGCCCCGACTAAGTATTGAGTGCTATACATGCACATTCTTTTCATGTTCATTCTTTTCAGTTGGCCAACATTAGAGAAACAAACATTTTTTCATTGGCCTTTAGAATATTCTAATTTTCTGAGATACCAGATTTGATGTTTTCATTGGTTGTCACCTATAAATATCAAAATTAAACGTAATAAACATCGGAAATACATTGGTCTGTGTGCATTGCATGAATATAATGTACAAGTTTCACGTTTTGAATGGAATTACTGAAATATTTTCAACCTTTTGATGATATTCTAATTTACTGGCCAGCACCTGTATACTCATTTGATTAATGACAGTTTTTACTTTTTATTAGACTCCAAATGTAATAATTTGGCACGTTCCTAATTCGTAATTTGTAAGAATCTATTCGGCAATATTAGCATTAGCATCCCTATGGATTTTTCAGTGTATATTAGCATCGTGCTAACCTCTCGCTGCCAGTCAAATCGCAGCCTTTGCGATTAGAAAATCTCCTTTTGTCACATCGCAATTTAATTGCATATGCAATCAATCGTTCAGCCCTAGTCTGCATGGGATTTACGCTACAGGCAATTAGGCAAAGAAAAGAGTTCCAGTTCGCAAAACCCCATCAGCAAGCCCACGCATCCCTGCCAGCCTCTATCCATGTCCACAAGCCAATGCCCACTGGTCCGGAAAAGCTGCAGTGAATGGAGATGATCCACGAGTCCCCCCACCCCCAGAAGCCCGTTAAAGCTGTACATTCTGCACACGCAGCTACATTCCTGATGGGGGTTAAGAAGGTCGGAGCCTTGGTGATTTTTTAATGCAGCATCAAGTCTGTCAAGGTCTGAATAAACCACCATTATTCAAATGACAGCCTTGATATCCATTTCTTCAGATGCTGGAATATATTTCACATATGGGCTGTATAATATCACGTTTCATCTTGGTGATGAAAGTTTTACTTTCGCAGAAAGTACGAGGGTCCCGTTATGACGTCTATGTCTGGGAAAATAGTTAAAGTACAAAGAAGAGAAACGGATGAAATGTGCCACTTCAATTCATCTGGAACGTCAAAGTGAAACAATCCTTCAACCCCCTCAGAGCTGATTGTAACAGCATCCTCTTTAATGGTTTACCTTAACCAGACAGGGGGCTTTCTTTAACCGTCTGCATTCCTTTATCTGGCTAACGACATCTAGTCATCGCCTCGCACAGACAGCTCTGCCCCTTAATTACCACCCATCCATCAGCAGCAGGAGAGCTGGGTCTGTCACACTTTAACAGCAACTTGTTCATGAGAAAAATCAGTCAGCTGCAACTGAGTCTTTCATCTTAGCATTTGTGAATTTGCACAAGCTGGAAAAAAGCTGTAGAGTGGCCTTTAGAGGAAACTTAGACAGAATTTGCATGAGGGCGGCACACGTCTTCCTCAGCCAAAAGCCGCCTCTGGCCAAAGCTAAAGCTAAGGGATGGACGCAGAGGGAAAAATGCAACCATTGAACAAGTCGGTATCCTTCAGCCAATGTTGAAGCCCAGAGCCAAATGTGCTCAGTAGAGACGAGAGGAGGGGGAGATGGTGGGTTGAAGGCCAGAGCAGACAGATACAAAGAGGTCTTGTGTCAATGTGCGACTAAAGATTATAAACACTAAAATAACAAGCAATCTGAGTAGCCTCTATCGTACAAGGTCAGCACGGCTGGCTACACAAACCAGGTTGTCTGGGATTCTGACAAGTTCTGGTTTGATGTTCAGGGGTTACAGCTGTATGAAGGGGGTTGGCTGAGCTCCACAACCACACAAAGAGCCTCTCTGCCAGCAGAGCGTGTAGGAGGGGAGTTCATTTCGCTTTCAGATTGCCTCTCAAAGCTTCTACATTTCCTCTTTTCCTTCCTTTCTAGCATTCTTTCCCTTTACCTCTGCGGCAGACGGTGTTTTATTCAAGCATGTTGTCTTGGGTAACCATCCAGCAGCCAAAAAACAAACAAATCACTTTTCAGAGCTCCATCTCACAGAAAAATTATTTACTGGATAAATTTAAGAAAGATCACAAAAACATAAATGAACTGATCTTACCTTCCCCCATTGGGCCCGGGTGAAAACCAGAATGGGAGCCCTCTGGCATGGCACACAAATCTCTGGAGTTGACAAAACAAAACACAATTACTCTGACATGATCCAGACATTTAACTTACAGTAAATACAGTGACGTGATGTTTATCTTTCTCAAACATTTGCGTTTTATTTTGTACTCATCGTCTTCTCTGAAATGCAAAGCTAACTCTGCTCTTGCAGAAATGGGGAGTTCTTCCCATCCTGCTGCCCTGTGCTGGCTCAGGCTCGCTGCTTTCTAATGCAAAGTGATGTCTCTGGGCTAACTGATGCTAATCAGAGAAGAAGGATGTGAAGTGAGTCCAACAGAAAAAAAAACTGTTTAAATCCTAAATATGCATCATTTGTTAGAATAAACTTGTAAATGTTCACAATTTGTTTGTATAAACGTGTTTAAAATCCATGAAACACCAAATGAAATCACTTTTCACCAGTATACCCAATAGGGATAACTGGTTCAACTCCATTTTCCCATATAGGAGCACTGTTCTTCCACTTTCTCACAACTCACAGCAAACCAACAAAATGCAAGCTAACTCGTTCCAAAGTGATCCCCGACGAGCCCCGGGCCCTTTAAAAAAAAAATCACATTCTTGGGTCAGCTAGATCTGAAGGGCAGAAATTCTTCAGGGATTAGGATGGTCATTGTTCCTAGCTGGATCTGCAGGCCACTGTGCCGAGCCGACAGCCGGGCCAGCCGAGGCCAATCGAAGCTCGCTTACAGGAGTTTCTCCAATTAAGATGTGCAGGAATGCAAGGATAGACGTCACGGAGCTGGATGTGGGATTTATAGGGCTCGTTCAATGAGAAACCATTTAATACTTGTTCTTTTCACATCACAAGCATGTGGAGCGTGAAATGTTTCTTCAACTCCCATCGCCTGTGTGAGCCACAGAATGGAAAGACAGGAAAACGATTGAGTCGGAAAAAGCTAGACTCTTCAAAGTCACAGGAATAATTAGCATTATTGACCCCACCCACCCACCTAGCCTTGGGACAGGCTGTACTAATTTTGCAGCCAGGAAATAGAGCACATCTTGGTTAGTAGAAGCTAACCATTAGCAAAAGCAACTCCACAACATGGCGAAACACGTTCGAAACCTTTTTTGTCGAGATAAAACATCAACATGCATTTTTTAACTAAGGAAAGAAGAGTGAACAAAAGCAGCCCAAGAGTTGTGTTGCCATTAGCCAATCAGATTCACCATTTGCATATCATGAATATTAAAAAGACTCCAAATCTTGTTGTTTCTAATCCCCATTCATCTGACAAACTTCTACCCCCAGAAACAAGAGCGCTAGAGCTTTTTCCTCAGACAACCACTCAGACTTTTCATACTAGAGATCACAGCAAATGTGTTAAAAAAACTAGTGAATCAGAGCTTCCCTGCTTCACTGCAGGACAGGCTTATGAGCTTTGCCTAATGACACTATTATTTTTTAACAAACAAATTACAAGAAATACAAATAAAACTTTGAGCTTATGCTCGGTCTCATCTATGCTACTCACCTATAATGTGACAAACTTTACATGTTACATCTCGAGTCATGAGTTTTTCAATGTGTTCATTTTTTAAATGAATGGAAACAGAGAGAAGTGTTTGAACTTATGTCGGTGATCTAATAAAATCCTCTGACAATCCCACCTACTACGACCTCTAAGTGACCCAGCCTAATGACCAAACCGTAACTATGCTAATCTGCTTCAGGTCATTGAGAGCCTAGACCAGGAAGAATGGGCTCAAACCTTGAAACCCCACAGACGTCTGGGTCTTAAAATGTTTTTTATATGTCTTAAAGTCTGAAAAATGTTTGGGTTATGGCTTTAAAAGCCGATTTAAATCACCTAAAGGAACAGAAAAAAATACAGCATAACTCATTATGTTTCAGGTAATATCTGCTCTCGCATGGCTATTTGAAATGCTTGTTTTCCTAAGGACAGGTTAGGACCAAATCTTCAATCCTAAAGGAAAACACTGCACACAGGCTTACATTCATGCCATGCTGACCACATGTGCTCTAACTAAATGCTATTTCACACAAATGGGGAGCTTTTGGTTCCCACAGCTGATGACTGCATTACCCGCAGCATGAACCTCCCGCATGGGAATCTGCAGCTTGCCCCTTAATTGAAGACAGATGCCACAAAAAACTATCTGATGGTTATAAAAAGAGTTATTTCTCTAAGACCAGCTGATAAACTTCCTTGTTATTCTACATCCACGGTTTTTTTTTTCCACAGATTCAGGCGGTCAAAGCCTGAATTCTTCTCTTTAAACCAGGAGTGGGGAACCCTGGTCCTCGAGGGCCGGTATCATGCATGTCTTTGCTCCAACTCTTCTGATTCAGCGGTTGATTCACCTGTTCAGCAGCTCATCAGGCTCTGCAGAAGCCTGTTAATCACCTGCTGATTGAAATCAGGTGAGTTGAAGCAGGGTTGAAACTAAAATATGCTGGATACCGGCCCTCGATGGACCAGGGTTCCCCACCCCTGCTTTAAACAAAATAAACAGCTGATTAGGAGAGGAGCATGTGGGCCAACATGCATCACATGGAAATGTTACAAGCATCACTTTAACAAAATATACACAAGTTTGTTTTTTTATTTGCTTTGCTGCTCAATCTACATGGAATTCACTACAGAAAGATCTAAAAATCAAGGATTTGGTTTCCTTGAGTGGATTTAAGACTCTGATTAGGTCATTGGAATCCAGACTATCAGCGTGTTCATGTTTTAATTGAGTTTATGTGAAAATGTATTTAAATGTGAATGTATTGATGTTGTCACTTGTGCTGCTGCTCTGTCTGTCTTGGCCAGGTCTCCCTTGCAAAAGAGATCTTGTATCTCAATGGGACCAACCTGGTTAAATAAAGGCTAAATAAATAAATAATTAAACCACGATCTTCAACTTGATGTGTTATAGGGAAAGGGTCGCTCCGGAGGAGTGTCTGAAGATCAGGTTAGAAAAGAAGTGAAACCAGTGTGTGTGTCTACAGAGGAAAACACCACTTCTCAGTTTACAGAGATGAGACACTTTCCCTGTCTCTTCAGGAAGACGTAAATCAGGATGTTATATCCAATTTAACCAAAACAAAACCAGGGAAACATTTTGATCTATGCTGCTGATGGTTATTGAGACAATGGAAGACAGGAAATCCTGGATATTAATAGCTGTTCTGCAGATATGTTGGAACTATCGTCTATACCAGGGGTGTCAAACTCATTTTAGCTCAGGGGCCACATTGAGGGAAATCTAGGCCCAAGTGGGCCGGACCGGTAAATAAAAAAAAAACTTCAGATTGTTTTCTTTGTTTTAATACAATCAATATAAAACAAGGCTGGAGCCTGAGGACAGTGTAGTACAAGTACAACACCTGACGTGTACTTGAAAATTTGAAAAAAAAAAAAAAATCCCTTAGTGATTCAAAGAGCTTAAAGATCACATGGCTAGATCAGTTTCATGCAGCACTTAAAGTATATTCGACTCATTTTACTTTACATCTTTTAGCTTTCACCAGCACATCAATATCAGAAGTCACATCCTGAGTGGCGGCCAACTTCAGGATGTGATTCAAGTTCTTGTGTGAGCCTTGAGCGCAGCTTTGTTTTATTTATACTCATTACAGAGAAAACTTGCTCACAAAGATAAGTTTATTTTCACTCTACATTGTAAAGTATGAAAATAAAGTTTACACAACCATCTCGCGGGCCGGATTTTACCCGCTTGCGGGCCTGCGGGCCGCATGTTTGACACCCCTGGTCTATACTGCAACATTGCAGCTGTGAAAACTTTGCTGTATAAGTTGGTCTAGCCACGCTCAATTGTAGCCTCAGCAGGTCTAGAAATGGCTCGTCTAGTTTAGGCTAGGCTAATCACTGCGCTTCGTGTTTGCTTAGCACCATTGTAGCAGAGCTTTCTTCTGTTTTTACAATGACAGAGCTGTGAAAGAGCAAAACTACGACAATGGTGGAGGCTCAGGAACTAAGTTTGTTTACAACTAGGGATGTAAGAAAATATCGATACGGTAATATATCGTGATTTTTTTCCTGCGATATTATATCGACTTTCAAATGCTGTGCATCTAATTTTTGGAAGAATTTATAGGCAAACATTTGTGTAAATATTCTCATATTCATGGTGTTTTTATAGTTTTAAAAATCAATACCAACAATGAATAATTTGTATTCAACTCAACTAAAATAAAATTAGGTTAAAAATTAACCACGAGTAAAATTCTAATAAATTACACAATAAAGTATAGGGATGTAAGAAAATACTGATACGGTAATAGATCACGATATATTTTCCTGCGATAGTAAATCGATTTTCAAAAGCTGTGTATCTAATTTTTGGAAGAATTTATAGGCAAACATTTGTGTATTTTGTTTTCTTTTGGTGCAATTCAAACGCTGACCGCTAGTTGGCAGCAGTGTGCACTGGGTTTTGTTTCCACCACTGAAATGTAAATCCCTCTGTTGTGGTTCAGATACCTCATGTTAAACATGCTATGTGTCAGTGTGAACTGCTTATTGAATATTCCTACAATAAATTCACTCAAAAGAAAATCGCTAATAACGTCTGACTGAATGTATCGCAATTTATCGTGATACATTGTATCGTCTCCCCTGTATCGCGATACGCATCGTATCGCCAGATGTTAACCAACACACACCCCTTTTTAAAACGGTTTTGGTGTTGACTTTAGAGGATTTAAACAATGATTCTATGGTTACATTGTGATTCCTTACTAAATATTCTATTTAGTAAGAGATAAACTATTGTATTTATCCTATGAATCTATAATTAATTCAACAGGTAAACTAGTAGTGGCACATTCCATGTCAAAGAGAGTAAAATGCTGTTATGAGGAGAGGGAGATGTTTAAGTGGTTAGCAGCGGTGTTCAAGCCGATGGCCCCCTCCACGAGGCTACCACAGCTCAGCAGAACACCCATGAGACACTGGAAGTTTGACAGAAGCCCTTTGGGACTTTGTCAGCCAGTTGTGGTGGTTTGGGTTTCACTGAGACACCATCAGTCTGAACGGATGTTTATATTAATGACAAATAAAAATCTAACCTGGACCTGGGACTTTTCAGAGGTCCAAGAGGCAAACGGAGAGCCTTTATTTTATCAGAGCTGGTGGGATGTTTATCTTGTGTGACCCCTTTCTTACCACGTCTACCCTTTCAGAATAAAACCCCCCAAAAGCCTTTCAGCGAGTGCCCTCTTTTCCCACATTACTCCTGCAGTTTGTCGTCTGACACCCAGGCTTTAAGAGACCAGCAGCTTTTCATTCACTGGCGAAAACAATAAACCCGAAGGCCACTCCGTCTCAAACAAATCCACAACCTTGACAAAAGACAACTGACAAAATCATAAGATGTGCCTTTTATTTTCATCTACTGCATTTCTAAGCAGCTAAACTGTGACAAAAAGTGGCGCATTTAAATGAACGCCCATGGGGCATTCAGCCCATATGGTGCACGGATATTTCAGCTGCCAAACTAGCCTTTAATGGCAGAGTAATTGCTTCCCACTGCTGTGAAAGGGAAAAATACCACTTTTGTTTACTCCTCTCATCAAAATGACCCATAAACACAAACATACCTGGTGAGTGAGGTTGGAGAGTGCCATCTGTACGGGCGAGCGACAAATGAAAGCTTTAAAGTTCTCAGAATTGTAAATGGGAGACATTCGGGGGGTAAAAGGTCTTCCATAACGCCCTGCGAGGTTTTTAAACGGGAAAGAACTGGACTGAGGGGTAAAATTAGAAAACGTGTCTTCAAATAGAACTTCAGTGCTCCCATTTAAAGATACGTTACACTGCACTGCAGCAAAACAGCTCCTTCATGACTATGTGCCTTTGGGAACATGATAAAAAGAAAACAAAGCTGGATCTCCTCAGTGTGAGGAATGCAAAAATAACACACAGCACAAACAAACACAATGAAGGATAGACGTTTAAATCTAGAAGTGGAACTTTAGCCGCAGCCTGGAAAAAGTGGAACCTGCAGGTCTCCTGCAAATGTCCCTCAGAAGAACCACTTTAAAAACAAAGAATGAGTCTTAGAAAAGGCTCTAACGCACAGTTTTAAGATGCATCCGCCCTTACATTGTGCAGCTCTGGGGATTTTATCGCAGCTTCAGCATACCAATACTGTTCAAGGAGGAACTGAGGGCCAGCTCTGAGATCCAAGAAACACTTGTGCAGCTTCCTGTCTGGACCACCGATTCAAGAGCGCCAGTCATCACATCTAGGGAACATTTATCAGGGATGAAGCTGAGATGTTATTGTGAGAAAGGTCAGACGAGGTCAAAGAAGCACAAGATGGAACTTTTCAGCTGTAATTGATAGATTTTTCCCCATCCCATTCTCCTTCAGCTGCTGGTGAGGAGGGCTGCTGACCTATAAAGAAGCTGCATTTAAAACCTTACTGTGTCTCTTTGGGGAGCTCATTAGAACAATTAAAATAGCTTGGGCCAAAATCTGGGCGCCACAGGGAGGGGGGGGGGGGGAGGGAAACGATTCAGCTGTGTTAAGATGGTTTATTTAACTTTGGAATTGAAGTGGAAAATCTCACCCACTGGAGAAAAATAAGAGAGTACACCTGCAACATCTGGCCAAAGTTCACTCCAGTGAGAGTGTTTGGTTTGTCTGAAAAACAAACACAACTTATGTGACTGAAACTGCTGCCCAGTAAGGCGGTAAAAATTACATGAAGCAGAAAGGCTCCTAAAACCTGAGTTCGTGGGAAACGCAAGGAGAGAGTGTGTGATGGAAGAGTTTTATCCTCCCAAAGTCGAATTAATGGCAGAAGAATCAGGGGGATTTATTTTAATGGGATTATTGTAACCCTGACAGTTTAATTAGCAACTACATGTGACTTATATTCCTCGTTGATGTGTTTTATCTCAAACACACGAAAGAGAATTAAAGAAAATACAAGTGCGTTTTCATATAGTGCAAAAACAAACGGTGAATGCAAAAAAAATACAACAAACTAAAATAGAAGGTAAGATTTGGTCAAGTTGGCAAATGTATACGTACCAAATTGGCCAATTTCTTCTTTCTCGGCACTGCAGCACCCCCTAGTCAGCCTTTTCTCTCCGGTTTCACGGTTAAATAACTCCGTTAACTCCTTCTTTTACATGTTTCAAGCCGCTCACACAGAAAAACGTGCACGGTGCGCGTTATCCGCTCTCACTGCGCCGAAAATCCAAACGGACTGTGGCGTCATCTTTTAGGAACAGCCACAAAAAGCTGTTGCCTTCACTTACCCTCGGAAATACTACGTCCTCTTCTTCACACAAGAGAAAACCAGCCGGAACGTCCTCAAATACCGACTCCAGGATGCAAAACTATAGAATTATATTATTTTATTTGACTTATTTGAATTTCACCTGAATATTTAAATATGGAAGGCCGTGAACCAGTAGTGTATTTTTAATTAATGTACTTTAGTTCACGAGCTAACTTGAACGCAACCATTACTAGATTAAAGTGAGCAAAATCCCCTTTATTTATTTTCATGATTAATTTTTATTCTTATTTAAAATAAACAAGTAACTTACATTTAAAAAATAATGAAAGAATAAATCATAAAGTCCTTTATTTTTTAACTTTGTCAGATTCACGAGAAGTAAGTGAACGCAACAACACAACGCGTGTTTTTGACAGACGCTTGGTATCAGAGAGGTGTGTTCTCTCATCACAACATCTGGGCTGCTTAATTTCTTCAAGACTGAAACTGTTTTAAACAAGCTGGATGTTGTGCAATCTTTCAGTCAAGGATCTCGCTCACGCAACGCGCATGAAAAACAAAGAGGGTCTTGTGAAAGATAATAAATTGCAACCAAGTCAATTGCTTTTATGAGGGCCGGGTCAGCAGAATGGGAGGCTCACAAAGAATGTCTGATGGCTTCATTGATGGTTGGTAATTTATGTGAGGCTATCTGCTTTGTGGGGCCACTTTGCTCTGAAAATGAAAAGTGACTTTTTGGTGAGACAATGTTCACGATGGGAGAGTCCTCCCAGGTTTGAGTTGCTGGAAGATCATTGTCGCCACCTGCTGGCAATATTTGTTATAAAAACAAGATAAAAGCAAGTCCAACTGATCAAACGTACATAAAATAAGTAACATAACAGATCCCCAAACCTAGCCACTGACTGTGGTTCCTTTGAAGCCAACTGCTGTCAAGTGTGTGATAACTTTAGTATCTCTGTGGAGGAAGTCTAGCCCACTCTTCTTAGTAGAACAGTCTGAATTTAATCACATTAGATGACTTTTTCTTGCACAAGTGGTGTTTTAGGTCAAAGGTCAGACGATTCCCTTTGGGATTTTCAGGTGGAGGGCAGAACTCATAGTTCCATCAATGAGATGTCCCAGATCAGAGGTAGCTCCAGACCATCATGATACCACCACCATGCCTGATTGTCGTTACAATGGTCTTTTGATGAGATGCAGTTTTACATCTGATGTAACAGGTCACGCACCAGAAAGATCAGATTCGGTCTCATCTGTCCACATGACTTTTTTAGTAAATGTGAGGAAACCTTTTATATTCTTTGTCGTAGGATTTTCTGGACAATGAATTCTCCCATGGAGGCTATTCTTGTCCTCCTGACTCTTTATTGTTGAATCATGACCTCTGACCTTAGCCATACACAAGTGAAGCATTCAGTACTTTAGATGTTGTCCTGGATAATTTTATTTAATCAGTAATTTTTTTTAAATCAGCCATGAAAAGCTGCTTTTTGAGATTTGCCCTATTTCATGCTGTCAGATGGGTTTTACGGAGTGATTTCACAAAACGAGCAATACGCAAGAATGAAATTCTGTTGTCAAATTTGGTTACTGCAGCCCCTTTTCAAAACATACTGGTGACTTTCTCACTCCTGTTTGGTGTGTTTCACGGCTGTTGCCAGCTACGGCTCAGTGCAAGAGGAGTCTAGAAGACAAGCAAAATGAGTCATGCAGATGAATACATTTACAGTAATATCAAATTGGTGGTAATTTAAAAAACAGCTTAAGATAGTTTTAGAGCAAACTATTTCTTTCCAGTTCACCATTAGCATTATTAAATCAACATTAGCCTCTAGCCTTCTTCGATCCATTTTAGAGTAAAACAAAAATAACCCCTTGCTTCATTAAGAGGTACAAGGAATAACTTGTTGGTTGTTCCCGTTACTGGCTTAGGATCTTTACATAATGCTGCTGCGTTTTGCCAGCCAAATTACAAATGCCTGCACTGTAGCTTTAGATTTCACAGACATGGCAACCCTGCAGGCTCGCTGTAAACAAAGATTACATCCCTCTTTAGCTTTTTGAAAGGAGGAAAAACTGACAAGCCCCAACCGACTGAGAAGGAAATCTGTTCGTGTATTTTTCCTTCTGAAATGATCAAGACATTAAGACTGTTTTGTGATATTTTACTGTAAAATTCTTACTTATTGTACCTTTAATTTTACAGGTCTGAGTGAGGCTAGAGAAACCAAACTCATCTTTCCAAATACTGTCATTTTTCATTGTTTATTAATGGTTTAACTCAGTGGAGACATAGGGAAATTAGCTTTGAAAAATAGGATCAAGGTGGATTGGATAGCTTTTATCTCTTAATAAATCAAATCATTATTTGAAAACTGCATTTTGATTTTAATCAGGATTTATTTGTCAGGTCTTGATCAATGTTACCTGATCTCAAACCTTTAGGCATGACAAACCGACAAAATACGCATCATCCACTGAAAGACAAGGGAAATTAGTCACCAAACATAAGTGGCAGGTTTCTGCAAGAAAAGCTAAATCCACAAGAAGTTAAAAATTGTTTTTATTAAGCATGAACACAACACAGTCAAAGCTAATATATACAAAAGCTTTAGAAGTTTCAACAAAGAATACTTAATAAGGTTGGTGAATAATGCGTCATGCTTGTTCTAAAAATGGTAAAATAATAATTAAAGAATAAAAAAGCTAAAATTACCTACAGGAAAAGTATCTCGTACCTAAGTTCTAATGTTATGTACAATATTTTTCATGTTGGTGAAATTCAGTGGAATGTAACAACAGTTAAAATAAAAATGACGAAAATTATTAGAACTTCAGTATGAGAAGAATCATCATAATGCTGCACATCCACAAAAAATCCAAACAAAAACCTAATTTAAACAACAAGTTTGACAAAAAAAAGTTAAAAAGCTGTTCGATGAGAACTGTTAAACAATAAAAGAATAAAACACAACAAATATCATCATATTGTGGCTTTTAGTGGGATGACTTTCTGAATGGAGATAATCTGTCCACTAACCTGAGCTTTTAATATAAGTTTTACAAAAAGTCGCTGCATTAAAAACAAGCCATCTCATCTAATCTGCTAATCCTTTCTACATGACCTTAAAACACATTAAAATACTTAAAAAATATAAAATTTCCCCTTCAGAACTCAAATGCAGACTTTTGTTGTTTGTTTGGCTCGATAATTTTTGCCTAAACAAAAAAAAAAAAAGGGACTAAAGAGTGACGGTGAACACTAGTGAGGTCGGGGTTCCTGGTGCTTCAATAGACCATGTGCTGTTTGTTGTCATACGTGGGGAGGGTGTTGGTAACGGGCATGGGCTGATGGTGAGAAGACTTCCTGTTCTTCATGAAGCAGTAGCCCAGGAGGCCGAGGAGGATGAGGATAGCCACGCCCAGGACAATAGCTATCCAAAAGATGCCTGTCCAATAAAAAAGTCATCCTTAAGATTCAGTAAAAAAAAGAACTAAAACTAATTATAGACTAAGCTGTGTCCTTCAAAATAAAATAACAAACCAGAGGCAGAAAAAAATGCTACTATCTGTGGATTTATTTCTAATTTGTCATAATTTTTACATCTGCTTACATTTGTGTTAAAATCTTAAATGATCACTTGCTCATTTGTTTAATCTTTATTTAAAATGTGCTTAATGTGTTTAAAAAAACTTTAGCATGAAATATAAAATTGCCATGATCTAGGTGTTGCAGTTTATTTCTATAAAACGAACTTTTTAAGAAATGCATTTTGCAAAATCTAACTTAAACCTTCACATTTTACCATTTTTTATTTATGTTGCATGTAGGTTCAGTTTGAGACTGCAAAGATTTATCAAGTGGAAGAAAATAATGGTTTTAATACCCGTTTGGCTCTCAGATTCCAGTCTTTCATTCTGCTCTTTCCTTTCAAAAACATCTTTTTCTGAAAAAGAAACAATGGAAAAACAAATAAGGACATTTGAATAATAAAGTGAAACATAACAAATAAATCACGTTTATATTATTATTGAAATGTTTTTTAAAACATAATTATTGCCCATAATAAGTAACATATGCAAAAAAAATTTAATTGATTGAAATTAATTTAGTTTATTTCTCTTAAAGGATTTAATAGGATAAAAAAATTGGTGGAAAATATAAGATTTCTGATTTTTAAAGCTGTGGTTCGTAGCATTTTGAAATATGAACAGCTATAGGAGCCCTAAGACCCTTCTGGTCAGTTCATGGGTCCCCTGAACGAAAATAAAAAAATGAATGTAAGTGAATGGTAGCCGGGCAAGCCATCCATACATGTAAATTTACAGTCTCTATAGTTCATAGTTCAGTCGTGGTGCGGAAACTCTGGTTGTCTTTCAAATTGTCTCTGCATGCTACTGAACATTGAACTACTCACTGCTGTGGATGTCAGACAACGGGGCAGTCCGCCATGCACTATTAAAGATGCAAATACATACTTTTTCTAAATAAAGGAATTAAGTACCTCTATCTGCTCAAAAAAAGCCCATGTCTAAATACCGTAAATCCTCTAATACAGGTCTGGGCCTGTATTTGACTCAAGCTCATCAAGCTCCAGGCCTTTATTGGAAGGAGGACCAGAATTAGAGGCAGGCCTCTATTTCTATTTGAGCAAAATGAACTAATGGTTCGCTGGAGTTTTTGACAATTAAAATTGCGCCCACATTTTCAAAGTTAAACACATTTCTTTTAACAACGGTAGTTTCTGCTTCAGCCCTCCCCCCTCCCCCTGCGCAGCAGCCGCAAACTCACTGATGCGCCTGCAGCCTCTCGGAGTTCCTGCTGCTCTAAACATTAAAATAATTATTTCATTTTCTCTTCCTCACTTCTGATTACCTTCAATGGTGTCTGTTTGTTGCAACCACCAGGTAAAAAAACTAACTTGTTTTTATTTGACTATTTTTCTGCCCTGCCTGTTTATTATCTTCCTGCATCTCCTCTCAATCCTAATGAAAAACTGCTACCTGGGTTTATATATATTCACCTTATGAGTTACCTTTGAACTGCAGTTCTAAAAGATCTACCGACCGCAAAAACAGTGGAGTGCTCGCTGGCCGCATCAGTGATCGGTGCGTCACCGGAGGACAAAACAGGTGATGCGCCCCGCTCCACAGCAGCGAAACGCATCAGGTGCAAATAAAAGACAGAAAACATAAAAGGAAATGAGCTGACATGAACGTGTTAAATTAGTTTTTGAGGTGGCAACACCTGATTTGATAATGTTACTGTGGCCGTGCTCGGGACGCAGATGTCTGGAGCGCGTCAACAATCAGAGCTTTGCATGCGCAAGCTGGTTAAGATTAGGATGGGGGTGAGGGAAAGGTTAAATTGCAAGAGGGAAAAGGTCACAATTTGGTTAAATGTCCGTTTTATGGCGGGCGTCAGTACCGACGCTCTGGTACAGCGCGTTGCCCCCCCCCCCCCCCCCCCCCCCGCCCCGAGCGCAGGAGCTTGTCACCTGCTGACAGCAGGCTGCTGTCTTTTCCGAGGACTGCATCTTGCCGGTCATTATCACGTGACAGTGGCTAGTCGATGACAGGCATAAAAAGTCACTATAGTGAAGTCGACTAGTTCATACAACCCCTATTGCTCCCCAGAGTGTTCTGCAGCATAATCAGCACGTTCTCTTTGAACTTGATATCAAATTTTCGCCGCCTCTTCGTCTCCGCACCTGCCAAATCGCGGTCTGTCACTGGCAAATCAAAAGTGAGACGGATGACACAACCGCCCCCCCTGTGGTACTTGCTTGTTACCACATTCCACCCGGCCACAATAAAATACCGGCCATTATTCACCTCCGCCGACTCCGACACCGGCCAAAATGTGATACCCGGCCGTTAATTGAATACAGGCCAATATTAGAGGATTTACGGTAGTCCAAAGTTGATGTCAAAGCCATTTCAAACGAGCAGTCATAATCTTTGTTGTTTTGCTCGGTTGCAGTTACACTCCACCCAGTAAACTGATAGATTTCTCCGATTGGCCCACCAAACCAACAGAACGCTGTGATTGGCTGGCACAAGCCTGTTTGGGCCTTCAGATGTTCCAATGAAGCATGGCGAGACTGACATGCAGTGCAAAATCATTTCTGCCCACAAATAAAAAGTTCACTGCGTATCTTTGATTTCCACGAGACGTTCTTTGATCTGCTCTGTGTCAGCCACTAGATTATCTTCCAGACTTTTTCACAGAGGAATGGTGGTGCTGTTAAAAATTTGGACGTCTCTGTTAACCTCTGTGGGTCTGCAGCAGAGCCCTCAACTTCAGGGTTCATTTCAAGATCCTGGTTCTGGTCTATAGGGCCTTACATGGACAAGCACCATCTTACATTGGTGATCTTCTTAGTCCCTACACCCCCAGCAGGTCCCTGAGGTCCAGTGATCAAAGCCTACTGGTTGTGCAGCACCAGGCTAAAGACCAAAGGTGACAGATCATTTGCTGCTGTGGCCCCCAGACTCTGGAACTCTCTCCCCCTGAGCCTGAGATCAGTGGACTCAGTGGTCTCCTTCAAAAAGCAGCTGAAGACTCACTTGTTCAAGCTGGCTTTTGGATGACCTTCTTCACCCCTCTCTCTTTATTCTGCTCTCCCCACCTATTCCACCTTCCTCAGGATCCACTGATTTCCCTCTTTCCTGTTCACTCTCTCTCTTTCTTAACATTTTTTCTTTTAAATCGCAATTGCTTATTCTTGCTCATTTAAAATATATTTTTAAACATTTTTGAAATGCTTTTTAAAATTTTTACAATTTTTATATTTTTTGTTTTTGTGAAGCGCCTCGTGATTTTTATCTTGAGAGGCGCTATATAAATGATATTTTCTTCTTCTTCTTCTTCTTCCCTAGCATCAATGCATAATGTTGTTGCATGTTTCAGTATTCATGAAGAGAAAGAAGTAAAAATTAGGCTTTAAATAATAATAATGTAGCTCAAGGCTGAATGCTACGCTAATCCCTTAGCTCCAATACACAAGATAAATCTCTTTTCTTTCCCCTCCCTCCTCTTCTACAGATAGCTTGAATTTTACAGACTGCAATGCAGGTCAAGTTAGCATTCAAGCTAGGTTGGTGTGGTAAACGACAGAGGTGCATCCACATCACTTCGTATAGGGAGCCTGAGTCACTTCCGCACCACGGGTCCCGGAAGAACGAAAAAATGAACGCAAGTCAACGGGGCTAAAAATGCTATTTTCTGATTCCGCTTGTTTTGTGCCATGGATTTCACTTATGATGTCCGTGAATTTTAAAGACGCATTTTGATACCAAGAACGCGCTTATTTTCGAACGGGGGTGAACGATATTTTAGGTTTCGTGTGAAAATACGTCCAAGACTACAAATGCGTTTCATGAAAGTGACGTCATCGAACCAGACACGGAGAAAACTGAGGGAAGATGGCTGTAAGTTCAGCAAACTTCCCACAGGAGGAACGAACCACCATAAATCTGGTCATCTGGTAAGTAGCAGCTACTTTGGAGAGAGGAGATTATATGTGGTGACGTCACATATGCAACGTGCCGATTTATAGTTGTAGTCATGCTAATTATGAACTTTTACATGCTGATAAATCTCAAAGTACGTGACTGGCGTGGTTGAAACACCAATCACTACTTTTCATTTAAATTCCTGTACAACATATGTGCGATCCAGGGCGTAAGGCAAAGCGGATTAGAAAATAGCTCTTTTAGCCACGTTGACTTGCATTTATTTTTTCGTTCTTTTGAGGACCCATGATGCGGACGTGACTTAGGCTCCCTGTAGCGCACGCTGGGGATTAGGTTGCATTCTCATTGACAGCTCCCCCTAGTGGGTATGCTA
This sequence comes from Nothobranchius furzeri, assembly GCF_043380555.1. Classification (NCBI taxonomy): domain Eukaryota; kingdom Metazoa; phylum Chordata; class Actinopteri; order Cyprinodontiformes; family Nothobranchiidae; genus Nothobranchius; species Nothobranchius furzeri. The sequence continues at coordinate 34,184,548 of NC_091758.1, forward strand.
CTCTACTGGTTAACGCTTTTGGATTGCATATACTGGATTTGCTGTAAAGACTCGGGAAAGGACTTGAAGGAAATATAAAAGATTACCTACTTTATTTCATAGAACAAGGTCAAATAGTTAAATTTATGAAATTTTAAGTTACTTTAGAATTTTTAAACTACACACCCCAGCTTTAATATCTGTAGGACATATGTGTGTAGATGTATTTAAATATAATTCTAAACAAAGGTCAAACTCACCTGTTACCCCACTGCAAACTTTTTGACAGCTCTCCTGATTGTCGAATTTGTTTTCGTTCCCTCCACAGCCACCGTAGTTGAACCGGTGACATTCCCTACTGACAGGGTCGTAGTACCATTTTGTCTGACTGTCCCGGCAGGCTCCTGTGTTGGGATTCTCCGTACAGTGCACTGTGACCAGTAATGAATACAAACTATTAACGTTTGATGATTTGAAGCAGGCAGAAATAATCTGTGCTCTTGAAACTAAATAGGAACGTGAGGGAATCAACAACTGGAAACAAGTTTAAAATCACCTTTACGTTCATCCACTGGAACCTCCATCAGCTTACGAAACTTATTTTCCACTGACAAATGCAACATAATTCACATTTACATGAAATTGACAAGCATTTTGTTAATAAAAACGCAAATATCCAATCAGTCAAAATTAAAATGAGGCCTAGTTTGCATAGTCTGCGCTTACAGAACTCGCACTTGCTCTCGTCTGACCCGTCACTGCATTGCGGAGTATGGTCGCACTCCAGTCCTGGAGCCAAACAGCAACCATTATCGCAGGCGAACTCGAAGGTGCTGCAAGGGGCGCCACATTTCTCTTCTGAAGAACACAGAGATCATAATCAGTTAGGGAGATCTTATAATTGAACATTGATGCAATCTTTTACAAACTCAAATCAATGGGGTTGTCTTAATCTTCTGCCTCACACCGATAAACATACAGAGAACCACCACTGAAATCTGCAACTACTTGCAGAAATTAAAGCCAACTTTTTCTTTTACTTTTAAAGATTATAAAAACATCTTTCTTTGCAATTTCTTATGTTTGTTGTACTTAAAAAATAGACATGCAAACACCAGTATAATAAAGTTAAAGCTAACATAAACCGGTATGATTTAGTAGGAACATTTGTTTTGCTTTCTCACTAAAACAAGTTTACCTGAAAACACCCACCAACCACCATAAGATCCCAAACATCTCAAATGAGTTTTAAAAGTTACCTGAATGTTTAAACAAGCATTTATTTTTGCCAACAAAACTAAATTAGGATTGAGGCAAAAATAATAATAATAATAATAAAATAAAAAGATGCATGTATTGTGGTGTAAAAATCATAGAAGATGGTGTTACCAGTTGACTGAATTTACTCACCCTGAGAAACATGCAGTATTCTTCCAGAATGACTACCTGTTTATGAAATAAAAGCAATAAAATATCATTTAAAAAAATTCAACTTTTCAATGAACATATTTACAAAATAAGGATATACTTAAACGCTAAGGCGGCATCTTTTCAAGTTTTCGTTGAATAAAAGAGGCAATGGATGTCGTTTACAATATTTGTGACAAGCTAAATTTGCAATGGATCAAAAGTAAAAGGAATCTAAATCTACATGAAGCAGCTTTAAATGCAACATTAAATGCACGATGGGAAACTGTTTTATATAACTATTACTCCTATAATTTAATTGTGATTTATACTTTTCATTCAAATATTATGAGATAGATATGAGACTTATAAAATCTGTCTGTGGAAGCTGTGTGCTTTTATTTTGATTTTCATCAGTGTCTTGCAATCAGTGTGTGATAATAAGTGTGGGTGCCTATGAGGGAAACATAAAAACTACAGAACATGAGCACAGCGGACAAATACCTGCGCCAGAGCAAGCTTTAGAGCACTCATCTTCACTAAGGTAGTTGTTGAGATTCTCCTTGCAGCCACCAAAGTTGAAACTTTCGCACTTCCCCGAAGCAGCGTTGTAATGCCAGCGAGGGAAAGAACCACGACATGGTCCAACTTTCTTCGGAGCCATACAGTGGTCTGGTGAGAGAGGAACGTTAAAGATAAAACCTTCATGTTTCTCTTTATGGTGTGCAGCTACAGTAAAAAAATATTGTGGGTAAATTTGACAAAAATGCAGTTTAGTAAAGAAAATACTAAAATGCATCTGATTATGTCTTGCTTTGAAGTTTGAACAAACTTCCTTTTTTAGGACTGTCGTGTGAGCAGGCACTTGTGAAACTGCACAGAACAGAGAAATTTAACCACTAAATTTTAAAAAAATGACACGCTTGGTCAAAACCAACAATATTAGAGAAGTAGGCCACCTCGCTGTGGTTGATGATTGACCCTTTTCTGCAAGAGCTCATTTATAGAGGTAGGTTTTTTTAAACCACTTTTCAGAACAGTGCTTTAGCAACAACTTGTTAAGAGGAAGTCTGGGTTCTTGAACTTACGTCATTCACCAGTGACTTGACCAAACTTTGACCCAACATGAAATTTTAATTATAAAACACTTTAAAAAGAACCATGTGTGCTTTGTAGAACGTATAAATGTTTAAAACAAGAGACAAAAAAAGGGCTACATCAATAAAAAACATACACAGTTGGTTATAAGAGCAGGAGTACAAGAATCTGTCAAAATCTGAAATGGTGTAAAAAAACCAAATAAACATGTTTTTTTAAATTATATTTAAATAAAAATATTTAATCACTTCAACAAGACTATTGAGTTTAAAATTAGGATCAAGTTTTTACACCTAAATTTGAGATGATGGATTTTTCATTAGCAATCAATACAGGGTCTGTTGCTGTAGCTATAGTATAACATGACAAGTTCATAATGTCAATAAGGCAATCCATCAATGAGAGGGTGGATAGAACACCCATCAATGTACTTTGAGTAATAAAACTATACAAATGAAGTAGAATGTTGTGTTTTAAGAATATGTCAATAAAAGGAAATAGATACAGGAAAAGATAAGTCTAAGTACAGAGCCTTGTGGGACACCCTAGGGGTAATCAGCATGCAAGGAAACAAAATCATTGAAGGTGACACAAAAACTTCTACTTGAATGATATGATTTGGAACCAATGGAGAGCTGACCCCCACTCACCACTTCACCAGTATTAAAGGTAGCTACAATCAGTGGCGCAAAAAGTGGGTATGCAGTGTATGCGACGTATAGGGGCGCCGCGCTGGAGGGGGCGCCTAAGCAATGATGGGGGGAAAAGGGCATTTTTGTGTTTCATAGCTATTTGTGCATGTGTAAATTAAATAATTATTAATACCAAGTGATCAATTTTTAAATATTATTTCTAATGATCAAGTGCATTTTCAAGAGTAGTAATTTATAGCTGTTAAATAATGCTTGAGACCAGTGATGACAGATAGGAATAAATATACTAGAATGGCCATTAAAAACCTGGAATTCTAGTATGATTAGAATTTTACTGACCATCTTTTTGTCCTTTAAGAAAAATAAGTGCAGGCAGACAAGGCAAGTCAGTGACTACAGAGGATAATGTGGAGCTGAGAGGTCAACATGATGAAGAAGAGGGACAGAAACAGAGAGATCCACATGATGAAGGAGAGAGAACAGAGAGGTCTACACAAAGAGGAGGGAGAAGAACAGAGAGATTCACATGATGAAGAAGGCGGACAGAAAGAGAGAAGTCCGAATAATGAAGAAGAGGGAGAACAGAGCAACACATTCTCACACCCAAGGCGTCAAAATATGACGCGTGTGATCAAGCCTCAATATATGACGATTCGGGACGCCCCAGCACGTCAGGAGACGACGATCAGGGACAAACTGCTGACGCAGCGTCCCAGAGCATCAGTATCCGACGATGGAGCTGAGACGGACATTAGAACTACTTAACCTTCCCCTCACCCCAATCCTAACCTTAAGGTCACAGTTTATGGACCTTAAGGTTAGGATTGGGGTGAGGGGAAGGTTAAATAGTCGAATAATGTCCGTGTGACCGCACGCGTCAAACAGTGGCGCCAGCGGAGCCACGTGTCTCAGCTGGGGCGTCCCGAATCGTCATATATTGAGGCTTGGTCACGCGCGTCATATTTTGACGCCTTGAGCGTGAGAATGTGTTCAACAGAGAGGTCAACATGATAAAGAGGAAGAGGAACAGAGAAGTGCAGAGGAGAGGGCTGGTGAAAGACCTGATGGGCAGTGGGATGGTGTCATGTGTGTGTGTGTTGGGGGGGCTCAATTATGTGGTCGCATACCCCTCATAAAGTAGGCAGCTGCGCCCACGTATATAATTGTAGGAGAAGTACTGAGTCACCGAGGATGAATGCTAAGAGTGTCATTAAAACTCTCAGCAGAGCTGACTCAGTGCTGTTGGCGAGCTTCAATCTGAGATTGAAACACTTCCCTAACTTAATGTTTACCTAGCAAGAAACTGGATTGGGAATAACTATGTCGCCTTGTAACTCATTCAAGAAAGATAGCCTAGATATTAGCCTAAAGTTGGGTTGTCTGAAGGCGTACGTGTTTTGGCACGTCTCCAGAAGTTAGACAACAGATATTATAGAGTATCGAACGGAGCATGGTGGTTTCATACATGACAGCCAAAAACATATTTGTAATTAAATAAAAACCCCTTTTCAGTCATTTTGGCCTTTGACATAAGTCTTGTTTTGCATTAGTCATCCTGAAACCAGATAGACTGGTTTTGTGGAGTTGGGGGAGGAGAGACGGTATCACAGAAGCAGTAAAACCACAAAGACTTCTACTTCCTTCTGTTTTCTCCACAGATATCCGAGTAGAAACAACGTGGGTCCTTCACGCGTATTCCAAACTAACAATATTAACAATCACTGATCCATGCCAAAGCCTGAGCCTGTTCCTTTTTTCACCCACATTCCTGTGTAAAATACAAGTTTATCTAAACAGTTATCTCCGTTTCCTTGTGTGTCACAGGCTAAGCATGTCCCGACTGGTTTGATTACCATTTAACACGAAGTTTTTCCATCTTCATTCAAAAAAACACAAGAAAAAAATGACTAAATCCAGCTGCTGGGACATTTAATACTTCATCTACATGCAAATGCTAATTTTCCAAAAACTGGTACCTCCAAAAAAAGGAAAATTTTAAGAATTTGAGCAATAAGCCTCTAGGAAATTACTCCACAATACCCTCAGGAATTTCCATCTGGAGTGTCAACACAAAACACAAAGTCAAAAGATAAATCAGCCAAGTGTAATGAATGGGGGGAAATACATCTTACTTCTAAATATGCCCCCTGGGGTTAACTCACTTAACGGTGTTGCATCTTGAGAAACTCTGGGATGTAATTTACACCACCTGACTGACTAGAAGCATCAGAGGAAGACACTCACGCTCAGACAGCTCTGGAGTGAGGACCAGGACTGTGATCGTGGTGACATCTGACTGACCGCTGGCGTCCGTCACGGTCAGCTGGAACTTGTACTTCCCAGACGTCAGATTGGAAACCCTAATCTCATCTTTAAAGTTGCTTTTCTAGAAGCAGAAACAGAGGAAAGAACACGAGTGACACAAGAGAATGAAGGTCGAATATTAAAACATGGACTCAGACAGAATCTGGTCCATTTTTGGAGTCAGTTTCTTCACCTCAATGACAGCTGAAGGATATTCTGTGATCATTAACCAGTTATAGGACACGATTTCTTTATCATCTTTGCTCCTGAAGCCGTTCAGTGTCACGATCTCCTTCGGCTGAACCACCAGATCCGGGCCTGCATCGGCCACCGGTGGACTGTCGGGCGAATCTGTTGGGACGCAAGATGATGCATTTTAAAATGAATAATAAACACACATTAGATTCTAAAGAGGAAACAGAAACCATTGCTGCCATCAGCAACTTTGCTCCATGACTTGTGTAGACATGCTAAACTGGTTTCTGTTCTCATATCCTCATGTTGGTTTTAAAAGTGTACATATATGTACACACACACACACACACACACACACACACACACACACACACACACACACACACTTACCTATAATAACATGGATTGAGGAGTGATCACATTATAGCAAGATCTAAACTACATATTGAAATATGTTAAGAATTTGAGACGTTCTCATTTTAATATTCCTAAAAACATAAATAAGAACCTTGAGTCTTACTTTTGGAGGAGGACTCCTGCGTGAAGTAGGTGTCATAAACTGTATTCAGGACGTAACTGCTGTATCCCAGCGTTTTCACAAAGCGACACACGTAGTTCTTCTTCACCACGCAGTTGAACAAAAAGCAGGATTTGATCTGGCCCTCCTGGTCTCCTTTCTCCATGAAGGCGACGTTGCACATCGGGTCTTTGCAGCAAGACGTCACGCAGTCCCGGTAGCGCTCCAGTTTCGGCACAGAAAGGATCACGGCTCCGTCTTTCACGGACTCTTCCAAATCCAAAATAAAGTCGTCCTTACCTTTTTTAAATTTGTCTAAACATTGCTCAAGATCCTGGCCGGTGCTGGACTCCACAAGGACCACCAGGAGCAGGAGCGCAGGTGGACTCCTAATAAATAAATTCATAATAATAGTCCAGTGAAGGCCTCCACTCTCACAGAATTAAATGTGGATCTAAAACCCCAGCTTCCTCCCTCTGTCGCCCAGCTCTGAGCAAAGCTTGGAGAATCTGAAGAATCACTTCCTGATCATCAGGTAGACCCAACAGCGTTTCCGCAGAAGTGCGACAAAACTGGAATTGACAGCTTTGAAACTACGATCGCGTCCAAAGCAACCTAAGAGGTCGACGACATTTCACGTTTCTCAGGTGAGTCACCTGAGAAATGCAGGAAGTGAAATTCTACTCCGGATGTCACTCCCTGCTTGGCCGTTGAGCCTCAGCAGCTCCTAACAAAACACTCTGGTGAATGAACAATGTGAGTGTTTTCTCATATTCAAGGTGGAGTTTTTATAGTTTTAAAAATCAACACCAACAATTAAGAATTTGTGTTCAACACTACTAAAATAAAAATAGGTGAAAAATAACCACAAGTAAAATTCTAATAAATTACATAATAAAGTAGGGATGTTAGAAATATGGGAATATATCGCAAAATATTTTCTTGCGATATTACAGTATATCGATATTCAAATCCGTGGATAGAATTTTTGAAAGAATTTACAAACATTTGCGTATTTTCTTTTCTTTTGGTGAAGTTCAAACGCCAACCGCTAGCTGACAGCAGTGTAATGGGTTTTGTTTCCACCACTGAAATGTAAATCCCTCTAATATGGTTCAGATACCTCATGTTAAACAGTTTTCCTACAATAATTAAAAGAAAAATCACTAATATTGTCTAATTAAATGTATCACAATATATTGTGATTTATCGTATCGTCTCTCCGTATCGTGATACGTATCGCCATAATTTCATCAATTCATATCCCTTCAATGAAGATACAAAATGGGAGACATATAGCCCATGTGTATAATACCCAGAAGATGCAAAAACTGCCTTTTTGTAAATTCCTGGTTTGTAAACAAAGCACAATGAGATAATTGATCATTTACATAAAAAGTACAAAAGGATAAGATAAATATTACAATTTGACAATCAAAGGCCATGGTTGATTTAATAACTGGTGACTGTGATTTCAATAAAAATAATAAATTAATCATTGAGTCAATCAATCAAATTTGATCTAAAGCACTTTTATTTTTCAGATCAGCACTGGTGCTTTACATACTAACACCCAATGTAAAACAAAAACAAACTTTCAAAGTCAGTCATGCACTAACAATGCTCACACTTTGATTATCACACTCGAAGCACACTCACACAGAGCGTACATTGCCCTGCCCACAGAGACCAGAGAGATCCCCATGGCAACAAAGAATAAATAAAAATAAGATAAAAGTCTACGTAAAATAGTTCAATTGCATGCTTGAGTAAAATATAGGACTAAAATATGAACAAAGACAGTAAACAGTAACACTGATTGGAAATAAAATGGTGGGATTTTGTTTGAATTATTTTTACCATCAGAATAAAAAGTTTACTGAATAAAATTAATTCATTTGTATTTTCTAATTCTAATAAAGACAGAAAGAGCTTGTTACTTCTAAGTAAATAGTGAGAGTACTTATTAAAAAATGAATTCAGCTTATCTAATTGTCCTTTATTATGAGTATTGTTGGTTAAAGGGGACATAATATCCAAAACTCACCCCCTTGTGTGCTTCTATGCAGGTCTGTTCCACCTCTTTTAACACATCAACGTGAAAAACCTTTTCCATTCGTCTTCTGTAAGTGTTTGGTTTAACCCTCTGGAGGCAGGCGTTGCAGATTTGCAACGTTAAAACCTACCTACCTGGTCACTCCACATACGTATTTCATGAGCATTTTTTAACTCAGAAGTATTCTGAAGGACTTAGTTGTTCGTCCTTCTATCAAAACTTATTTTGAGCCTGAGAGGGTTAACGATTATGAGCCTAAAACAAGCAGTTTAAAACAATCCATGTTTGTGACATCACCAATGGGGAAGTTAGCATAAGACCACCTGTCACTTCACAGAGCTGCTGCTGGAGGAACAGTGGCTCTACTCCAAGCCCCTCCCAGATATCAGAGCTTCTCAGCTTATAGCAGCCAATCAGGGAATGGGTGAGCGTAGCTAACTCATCCTATTTTCTGAAAGTGACAGAGCCTTGAAATGACTCATTCTGGAGGGTACTGAAACTATCAAGAATAGAAGTGCTGAAATCACTTTATGTGAGAGGGATTATGTGCAAAAAACTTCATAAACCTGTTTTTTATCGACCAAATAACTATTTTAACTCAAGATAATAAAGCCGTATCATGTCCCCTTTAATATTTTTACCTGTTTTTCAGGTTTAGTCCACACGGTGGCAGTGCAGTCCCATTAACAGCTGGAAAAGTTACTGGAATTTAGCAGTGTGTTAATCTGTGAAGCATGAGTTTACCTTCTTCTCTCTCAAGTGATAAAACTGAATAATTTAATTTTGATGTACAGACACCACTCCCTAACTTGTCTTTATCACTGTAGTGACATAAAGTTTGCTCACTGAGTGCCTCACCATCTACCACTCTGAGCTGAGTCATGTAGCCACAAGAGAAACTTGCAACATCTGCGTGAATAAAAAGTGGCCTCTGAAGTTACATCACATGATACAGATTTAGATTATTTCAATCACACTGAGTTAATATCACATGAAACCTTAACTTCCTGGTAAATGTTGTAAAATAACAGAGAATACACACATTCTTACTCCACAAGAGGATCATTTATTACTTTTGTTTTAGTTCATCTCAGCTTGTGATGAGGAACTCTGTCAGGCCGGAGGAGAGAAGACCCAAACTCTTTTGGTCCACTCCCTTTTTTTAGCCAGCCTGATGATGCAGAACCAAGCAGAACAGGGATGGGATGAGTGAATTTGCTTGCTTGGAAAGGTGAGCAGCTAGAAGCGCTTAATAATTCAGTGTTAGTAACAGACGGTGTATCGGTGGATGAACATGGGCGGCTATGACTGATGGATAGTCCCTGCCAAAACATAAACAAAAAAAATGGCCCCCATTATTCATATTGTAATAGGATCCGTGGAAACTCTGGAGTCTGTTGACTCGCTTGTCTCACCTGCAATAATCTGATATCAACAACTGGGAGTTTTTTGACCCGTCCGCCGTTGGTGTTTGACTCCAGAAACATTGATGATTTCAGGAATTGTTTTTGACGTTTGGCTGCTCTCGTTATCCATTATGTAAGTGTGTGTAACTGATGATGCTAATGTAACTTAAGGTTTATTAAACACACACCTGATGAAGAAGTCAAATAGGGGACAGAGAGGCTACACACCAGAGGAACCCTGGCTCACCTGTCAGGTGGAGGACCCAGGTAAGTGTTTCTAATCACACGTGCCCTTGGGATCTTGAAACATTTAGACTTCAAGGGCAATAAATGCTTCGGATCGTTTTACGAGGGAAGAAGGAAACACGGAGCGCCGTGCGTGATAACTATAGCCGATCAGCAATGTTCTGTGAGGCAAGAACAAAGGTGGAAATTGAATTTTTAAAATACATTTTTGTCATCCCAGATATATTTTAGGCCTGAGTGAATAACTCCAAGATAACCTTTCACCCTCTCTTCTGTTTTTATTGCTGTAATTGACCTATGCTCTTCCACTCGTCGGAAGACGGAGGAAAAGAACAAAACGCAATTACACACCCTATGAAATGCCTGCACGCACGCACGCACGCACGCACGCACACACACACACACACACAAACACACACACACACACTCTGAGCCATATCTCATTACCATCCTCCTGATAGTGCACTGCCTGTGGGTGTTGCAAGAGGAGGAGGGAATGAGAGCAAGACAGTGAGCTTTACAGAGAGGGAGTGAGAGGGAGGACGAGGACAGGCAGGGAACCAGAACCGGCATTAAAGAGACAGAGAGCTCCAAAAACTCAAGAAGATAACAGGAGATAAGCGTGGGAGCCTCAGCCTCCTCCGAAAAGCAGGAGCAGGGTTATAAACAGACAGAGGAGGGGAGTTTGTCTGCAGTGCTACGACCTGTGGATCTGCCTATCTGTGTGTGTGTGTGTGTGTGTGTGTGTGGTACAGATCAGTGTGCTTCCACGGTTCTCCTGAGGCCGTGGCAGCCATGGCGTCAGAGCCTAGCACCCAGTCCAGGGTGATGTTCCAGGCAGCGGACAAAGCAGAGGAGCCGCCACACCGCAAGCTGGGAAAGCTGACCGTGAAATACAACCGCAAGGACCTGCAGAGGAGGCTGGACATCGAGGAATGGATCGACGGGCAGCTGCATCTGCTGTTCGACTGTGAGGTGAGACAGGGCTGACACACACACACAGTGCCTGAGTAGGAGGTGAGTGAGGGGAAAGGGAGTGTAAGGGAGGACCGGAACTGCTCGTGGGTGTCTGTGTTGGGTTATCCATGATGTATGTGAGATTAGAGGAGGAAGTGGGAGGCGGTTTCTGGTACCCTCATGTGTCATCAGGCCGACTGCAGCGTGTCTTTTAACACGGTGAGAAAGACTACTTTGCTGATTGATTGAGGCCATTAATGCACATTTATGAGGATGCTGCAATCTCAATAAAACACCTATTAAAGGTATAGTTCAAAACATGTCCTAAATTAAAGATTATAGTGAAATTAACTTACCTTTAAACTCATTAATCATCATTAATTCCAATTAATTCACAGGATTATCAATGTCAACTTTAACTTTAAGGAAATTCATCTCATTTGAGGGTTTTCGTGCAAATTATCAAATTAAAAGTCAGATTATTTTAAATGTTACTCATGTGTGCGCTGGGGATAAAAAAAAGACGCACCAACAAAACACACTTCATAACTCAAATCCTGTGTTGCGGGATGCAATCCAATCATGTCAGAGGCTCCATATTGACTCACTTGGCATTTGCTGAGGGGAAACCATGGCAACAGATGTCTCATGGTCCACATGAGGTGGTTTGGCATCCTGGAACAAGGGAGTCCTGAGCATCCCGATGATGATGGCAGTCAGATTACAAGATTCCCCCCCCCCCCCCCCCCAAGTTTCAACCTGGAAAAGGAAAACAAAGTGTTTATTTTCATTCTGCGGGCGGGTTCTTGGCTTTAGATGACTTGCAGAAATCTCCCTGCCTGGCTTGCCCTTACACTGCAAAAGGAGCTCTTTGCATATGGCAAATATGAACGCTAAAGAGTGGGAAAATTCAGCTAGAATACGTCATATTTACGTCAGTCATTTCAGCAAGAGAAGCTCAACATGACTAATAACGTTATATTTCTGTTCTTGCATCACTTGTTCAGCTTGTCTTGCAAGAGTGAAAATATCCTTGCATGAAAATTAGCTGCTTATCTGTTTGCATGAACCTCTTGTGTGGAACTGGTTGTGGCGTGTTCACGTGCACGGGGCGGTGTGATGAATTTTGCATGGGGCTCAGGGGAAGGTTACTCTGTTGGTTTTCAAAGTCTTCTGCATGGAAGCATTTACCATCGGCCCTCTGTGTCGCGGCCTGAATTATTTAGCTGCATCTCTAATTCATACAAGTACACCCCGAGTTTAGAGCGGACCCTTGCACATTTCACACCTTTTACAAAACGGTGAAATACACAAAAGTGTGAGGAAGAGTTTGTGCTTAATAAAGGAAATTAAAGACCCCATCTGAGCCTGTGTGCTTTAAAGTATCCTGAGTTATCCACCTTTTCATTTTAATTCAAATATGCAGGCGGTGGATAATAACAGCTCATCAAAAATGCCTTTTTATTCTATAAATTACCTCAAAGCATATTTTAATTTTAGATTTTGAGCTCTGCGTTTGAACCATTCGTCTCTCGGGGTGATGAATGGATATTTTGATAAGCCGACGGCTCGTCCTGCTGACAGGAAAAGGGAAGGGTCTGATAAGTTAAACGCACCAAAATCTTTTCACAACAGACATTTCCCCGGGAATCGGTTTCCTTTACAGAAGCACAAGATGAGTGGAGACTCGGCGTTTCATGTTAATGTTTTCATTTTTAACTTTCTCTGTTTAATTGTTTTACTTAAAAGGCTGCAGGAAGTTTCAAACACTTAATTTCACATTTTTCTGGTGAATTTAAGCTTTTTGGGGGATTAAAGTCAAACTTTTACAAAATTAAGAATCATTAACCTCGATTTATCATTCTGAGATTCTTTGGACTCAATAAAGATAAGAAAAAATGAATTGTTGTTTCACAGCAACTGCAGTTTCAGCTTATTTAAACCAGTAGTAGATGCTATTAGTAAATGATGCCTTTAGGCTTCATGACTGAATCTTAATTAATTAATTAGACCACATCAGTATTTCTGTCTGCAACTGCAATCCAACAAAACCCACTTTAACAGTCACAAAGTCTCTTTTAGGTTCATTTTCAGCTTCAGTCTTTTAACTTCTGAGATGTTTTGTATTTTTATTTTTTGCCTGGAGGCTTCATTGAAATACAACTCTCCTTGACAATAGCAGTAACTCTGACTGTGCACAGCATGAAATCCTGGAAGTTAGAGGAAGTTTCCTGATTAATAGTTTAAGCGGAGAAAGTTACTTTGATCTTCAGAGTTTGGAGACTTTGCTTTCAAAGGTAGACAAGGGAAAAACTGAAAGCAATGGCAATAAATGACATTACTTTTTAAAGTTTTATATTCCCAGTTTAAGGTTTATTTCATCACATTCATATTTGTTAGTAACAATATCTAACATTAAATATATACGGATCCCTAATAATAACAATTACTTTGTACAACTGAACCCAAAACAAAAATGTAACGGCAATTTTAGAATTTACTGAAAATAAAATAATAACAGGGCCAATGATAGTGCAGCTAAAACACTACAAAGTGCTGTTGGAGTCATTACTATATACAAAACATAATACATTATACGTTATATTATATTATATTATATTATATTATATTATATTATATTATATTATATTATATTACATTACATTACATTACATTACATTATATTATATTATATTATATTATATTATGTTTATGTTTATGTGCTTAGCAGACGCTTTTACCCAAAGCGACTTACAATTTTTTCTTTTTTTTTTTATTATATTATATTATATTACATGACATTACATTATATTACATTACATTACATTACATTATTTTATATTATATTATATTATATTATATTATATTATATTATAACACACACACACAGACCATATAATTCTATTATTATTACTTCTTTAATCACCCATTGAGGAGTTAATTTTGGTATGAAAGCTTTTTTATCTTGTTAAAAATTACTCTAACAGGCTTTATGATACAAACATAAAACACAGAGTAACAAACAGAAAAAAGGGCGATCTGCTGAAGATCCATCTAGCACTTTCATGTAAAGCACCGACCAAAAGCTCAGCCTTTGATTTACCCTGCAGTCTTCAGCAGAAACACAGAGGGTCCAGCCTGGCAGTGCATCAAATAGAGGGGGGCACAGGAGACTCCCAAGACTCCCCACTCAGCGTTTCCACATTGATTACCTCTCTCCTTGTGTAGAGAAAGCTGCGCAATCATCTTCAGCCAAGAAATCCCTCATCCGGAAAATATTCCAACAAAAAAGGAGGCCACACTTGTCAAATAGGAGTGTGCTGATGCTGACTTCAGATATCTCGGCATTCAGGAGCCTCGTGGGAATGCTTTCATCACCCCCGTTTCATATACACACAGGAGTTTTATGCTCTCTTCATGATCAGAAGGTTGCAGGTTCGAGCCCCGCTCAGTTTGTCGCTGTCATTGTGTCCTTGGGCAAGACACTTAACCCCCCTTGCCTGCTGGTGGTGGCCAGAGGGACCGGTGGCGCCTGTGCTCGGCAGCCTCGCCTCTGTCAGTGCGCCCCAGGGCAGCTGTGGCTACATCGTAGCTCATCCTCACCAGCGTGTGAATGGGTGAATGACTGATTGTGTTGTGAAGCGCCTTGAAGAAGAAGAAGAGATCTTTTCTTTAGCGCCTCTCAAGATAAAAATCACGAGGCGCTTCGCAAAAACAAAAAAATGTTAAAATATGAAAAAGAATTTAGAAAATGATTAAAAATATATTTAAAATGAGCAAATAATAGACAATTGTGGTTAAAAATGTTAAGAAAGAGAGAGAGTGAATAGGAAAGAAGGAAATTAGTGGATCCTGAGGAAGGTGGAATAGGTGGGGAGAGCAGAATAAAGAGAGGGTGATGAAGGTCATACAAAAGCCAGCTTGAACAAGTGAGTTTTCAGCTGCTTTTCAAAGGAGACCTCTGACTCCACTGATCTCAGGTTCGAGGGAGAGTGTTCCAGAGTCTGGGGGCCACAGCAGTAAATGATCTTTAGCCTGGTGCTGCACAACCAGTAGACTTTGATCACTGGACCTCAGGGACCTGCTGGAGGTGTAGGGACTGAAAAGATCACCAATGTAAGATGGTGCTTGTCCATGTAAGGCCCTATAGACCAGAACCAGGATCTTGAAATGAACCCTGAAGTTGACTGGCAGCCAGTGAAGCTGGAGGAGAAGCGGGGTGATGTGGGTGTGTTTGGAGGACTTGGTCAGAAGCCGAGCACAGGCATTCTGAACCACCTGCAGACGGTTCAGGGAGGTTCTGCTCAGACACGTGAAAAGAGAGTTACAGTAGTCTAAGCGTGAGGAGATGAAGGTGTGGAGAACTGTCTCAAGTTCAGAGCGGGACAGAATGGACTCGGCTTTGCAATGTTCCTGAGATGGAAGAAGGAAGAGCGAACAAGAGAACTGACATGAGAATCCAGAGTGAGAGCTGGGTCAAAGGTCACGCCAAGATTCTTGACAGAAGGTTTGGTGTGAGAAGCAAGCTGACCAAGAGAACCAGCTTGTCTGGGGCACAGATGAGGATCTCAGTCTAATCTTCATTCAGCTGAAGAAAGCTCCCAGCCATCAAGGTTTTGATAGAGTCTAAGCAGGTGTGTAACAGCTGCAGCTTAGACATCTCATGGGGCTTAAAGGAGATGTACAGTTGGACGTCATCTGCATAAAGATGATGGAAGATTCCTTTGAAGGAACTCAGGATGTTTTGAAGAGGAAGCAGATAGAGGAGGAAGAGCAGAGGCCCCAGCACAGAACCTTGTGGGACACCATGGGTTCCTGATATCAAATACAGGCCATTTACCATGTAGACACACACGCACGCACGTGTGTGTGTGTGTTTCATGTTCATATACTGTTTCAAGGACTAACTCTGCAAGTGCATGCTTTAGCTTAAACCATTTGAGGTCAAACTGACACCAATGGAACAGCAATGTGTCCAAAAAGGGTCCAGCTCATTGGAAAAATACTAATATAGAATATAAAAATGTATTGCTTAATCAACTGACCTCGTTAGATCAGGAAAAGTCATGAAATATGGAGCCAAAAAAATTATTTAACTGTTGTTTTTTTCAATGATAAACATTGAATTGGGTCATATAGACCCCAATGATGATGGGGGGGGGGGGGGGGGGGGGGGGGGGGGGGTTAGCGTCAATTTAAAGCTACAATTGAACCTTGAAGGAATTATTTTAAATAAATATGCAGTATAAAGGAAACATGGGAATGAGAAAATATACAGAAAACAGAAGAATTCCCTTTAATTCCTTCTTTTCTTGCAGGAGGAGGAGATTCCAGAGTTAGAAATTGACATAGATGAGCTGCTGGAACTGTCTGACGAAGGGCAAAGGTCTCGGCTGGAGGTAATTTAATAATTCTTTGAATTGCACTGATTTCCATGTCAAAAAGGAGGTTTCAGTAGAGGTTTAGGTCTACATTTACACATTTTTATGTGAATTACTCAGTTTCTGTTCGGCTCTTTTAGGAGTTGCTGCAGGAATGTGGAAAGCCAAAAGAGGTGAGAGTCAGGAAAAAATTCCAATTGGAACAAAAACATTTTAAAAATTACTTAATAGCTAAAGTTTGGTTTTGAATATTTTTTTCCTCCTCTTTCTCACAGGAATTTATCAACGGGCTGCTCTACAGGATAAAAGGTCTACGAAAAATGTCAGGTCCCTTGAAGAAATAATTATAGGTCAAATACAAAAAAACAAGACAACACGGAGCCTCCGAACCTGCGTTAACCGTATGGATGTGTGGATGAACCATCAGTGGGATAGTTTTTGTTTTTCCTCTTCTTGGATCAGAATGGGCTGTTTTCTCTTTATTTTATGAACTCTTCAAAGGAAAAGTTAACTCCCATCATCATATCAATAACATGATAAAGGAAACGTCATACTATTACTCAGATGGACTCTTTTATTTTGTGTAAGAGTGTACATTTTCAGTTTCTTATTTATGTACATACGCATTTTGGTCAGGTAACGGTGGAATAAAATCAAACGTTTTCAAAAAAAAAAGACTGTTCATGAATCACGGGGAGGGTTACGATTCTGCCATTAATTCCAACATTTACAAATAAATCACGTTCAGTACATTAGGCCGCTCTAATATGACAGCTGCTCTTTGTCTGGACACGACTCAGAGGTATTCCCAGAATGCATCGCTCAGTTTTCTGGCATGAATTTTTCAGCAGAGTGATGGAAACAATGGAGGCGTTGACATGTCAGGTCTAGGAGTAAACACTGAAATTAGCCGCAGGATGTTCCATTAAGCGTGCACCCATTATCCTCCTCCATTTCCTGTCTGTGGGGGTGGGCTGGTGTATGACATGGCTTGAAAAAGGCAAAACACACCAATAGCCTCCATGCAAACTAATGGAGCAAGCCCCCGAAGGAGAGTGCAATTATGGCCTCCCCTCAGTTAGCCGGGCAATAATGCACTCTGGTCCTCTCGCTGTCGTACACTGGGGGTCTTTTTTAGGCAAGGACTCCATTACAGTCATTTGTATTTCTGGCGTTCGTCTCTGACTCATCCTACAAAGAGAACCTGCCGGACTGAGACGGTTTTATCACATAACGTATCGCTGATTTTTTTTTTTAAGGTGTCGTGTTAAAAATAAACCTCAAACAAGCGACAGAGCCAGATAGTTTGGATTCATTTATAATCAAACCTCATCAGGACAAGACAGTCGATGCTTATGTCAGAATAGCAGCCAAACATAGACTAGACGAATGACAACGCAAAGCAAACAAAGGCCTCAGTGATTCTTTTAGACTGACTCTTCAGTTTGGAGCTGACAAAAGTCTCAGATAGATCGAACATCCTCCCGGATGAGCTCACGATCTGTCTGGTTTCTGCTGAAAAAGTGTTAAAGCGAGCCGCGAGACAAAGAGTTCAAAGTACACTTCAATAGGGCTTTGTTGCGATTACAAAGTAGGACACAGCAGAACAACAAAAACCGTTTCCTTTCGCTTTTAAGGGTTTATCTTTATGCAGCTTTAAAGGTTTTGCTGAAACACCCCGTCTTCTACTACATTTACTTCTATTTTCCACAGAAATAAGTTGGATTTCTAATATCGCCTCTAATTTATTATTTCTTTAAAGCTAACATCTATATTTAGTAAGTAACTGTTTTAATACTAAGCAGTCAGCAGAAACCACAACCAGGACCTGATTCTCCCCTAATTAAGCTAGCATAGAGGTACGTTATGATGGGAGTTTGGAGATAATATGGGATAATAGGCAGCTTTTTAATTCTTAAGTTGCTATTTTCACAATGTCACTTAAGGTCAAAGATCAAGTCCTGAAGTGGGAAAGGGCCAGAGTGTAATTAAACGCTCCCATCACGTCTTCCTCTTCTTCTTCGGGGCAGCGTAGTTAGTGGTGCGATGCTCCATCCTATCATATTTATCATGGCCTTCCCTGGGGAGATAACAGAGCATGGATTGATAATTTATCACACTAAATACTTTACATTCATGCTGGCTAACAGTATGGCAGCAGCCTGTGCACATTTATCTGGGGGCACTGAAAGCATTCCAAATCATCTTCCTCAGACAGAATCGAGGTTTTCCCACGCAACTTTGAGCCATGGCCTAGAATCTTACTGTATTTATTACTGGATGCTACCTGAAGCAGGGGTTGCAGAACAGGTCTCCATCGCAGGTGTGACAGCGGAGGGTGGCGTCTTGGTTACAGATGCAGCACCAAGGAAGCTCCTCCTCATCGCTGTCTGACGGCAGATGTGCAGCTGCAGCAGGTGAAATCTTGCTCTTTGGTGCGGGAGCTACGGTCTTTAACATACATCGGATTAACAGTCATTTAAATGTTTTATGGTTTGAAACTGTTGTGAATTTGTCTGCTGCTCTGTACTAGTTTCTTAGAGGTCTTTTTCTTCTCCGTGTTCCTCGGGCCGCTCTGTTCTACGGGTATGTTGTACCCACTAGCTTCGTCGAGTGCAGCTTCTTCTGAGAGCTGGAGCCAACCAAGAACAGGAAGTTCAGAGCATGCCAGTTGTCATTACCAGTTATTAAACGGCCTAACAGCAGCCTCTTGTGGCAGCCATTAAAAGGTCTAAAACAGTAAACCACAACATGTGGGTGTAGTGATAAATGTGTCGTCTCCCTGACCTGTTTTAGCACTCTCCTCACAGCTTCTTCCTCAGTCTCCTCTTCACTGTCAGGTTGTTGGAAATCCTCTGCAGTGACTAAGTGTGCAACACCAAAATGTCAGCTAATGAAAATGTGAATATCAACAGTTCTGTCATAGCTGCAGCGATGATCTCGTGACTGAGAGAAGGTGGGTGTGGAAACAGCTCTGAGCACCTTTATTTGGATCCTGGCCCTTTAACTGGGCCAGCCTCTTGGCCATGTCGAGGATTTGATCCTGGGTATGTCGCTCGTTCCTCAGCTCATTCATGGCCTCCTCCAGTAGACGCTCTTTCTCTGCCTCCAGCTGTTTGACTGCTCCCTGGTTGTCCTCCATGTTCTCATCCAACGTAGCCCCCTCCCCCTTGTTCAGATCATTCATATCTATGCCTGCAAGACAGTGTTTGCTGTACTTAGACGGGGATTTCTGCCTTTTAAAGCTTGTTGAAACAGGTTTTTTGGTAACACATTAACCCTTGTGATCACTAACTGAGTTCAGGATTTGATTGTTGGTTGTCAATGGCAACTTCCTCCGTCAGCTGGGTTAACAAGTCACTGGCTTTTTCAGTCTGAGTCCGGGTATCAGGAGGTTGGTGCACCTGCACACACACACACACACACACACACACACACACACACACACACACACACACACACACACACACACACACACACACACACACACACACACACACACACACACACACACACACGAACATGTAAGTTAATTAAAAACCATTACATTGAATTATTCAACACTTTAAAATACGACCAGTGTTCGGCAAATTACTTTGAAAAAGTAATTACTATAGTTACTACAAAAAGTAACTGAGTCAGTAATGGAATGACAATGCAATAAAAGTTTCTAATTACCAGGAAAATAAGTATTTCGTTACTTTTTCTAAATAAATTATGCAAGAAAATTAGCAGCACATGTAAGATTGTTTCCATCCCTTTAGCTCCTGGTCACATGATGTCAGCTTCAACACACCTTGCTGCTGAATTATAGTAGCGTGCTACATTTTCTTGTCAGTATTGGAAACAACGTAATTAATTTGATCATACGTTACTAAAGAACTCTGTTAGCAACACATTTAATTCAATGCCATTTTTCCAACCACTGAATATGGCTGAGCTGCATAAGGAGTACAATTTTTTTTATATTTTCCCACCTTTAATTTAACAGGTAAAATGTTTGAGAGTAAATTTTCATTTACAAACAACAACAACAATTATAGAAAACTGGGGCAGCAGTAGCTCAACAGGATGAGCGGGTTGTCCAGTAATCGGAAGGTTGCAGGTTCGATCCCCGCTCTGGACTGAGAATTCTGCTGTTGTGTCCTTGGGCAGGACACTAAACCCACCTTGCCTGCTGGTGGTGGTCGGAGGGTGTGGTGTGGCTACATCAGTAAAGATGTGAATGTTTGTGTGAATGGATGAATCATACACTGTAGTGTAAAGCGCTTTGGAGTCCTTACTCAGAGTGGCCCTATATACAAGTGTGGGCCATTTATCATTATCATGATAGAAGAAATTAGAGGAAAACTCACAGGAGCAGGAGCTTGAGATGGTGGAGGATGACTTCGCAGAGCAGCCAGACGATTCTCCATCTCCTCTGTAGAAGGAACAGGTTGGATGGGGACTCTCAGAGCAGCAAGGCGTGACTCGATTTCCTTCTCTGAAGGAATGGACCCTGAAGAAATGATTAAAAAGCAATCTATTGCTTTGCATTAAAAGATCCTGTTTAGCATTTTTCAGATTTATTTTAAATGCTTGATGATTAAATTCATTACTAGGTTTAGTGTCCTCTTTCAGCTTTTGAAGTCTCTCAGCAATAGCTTGGTCTTCTTTACTCAGGCCTTTTGCTGGTAGATGGCCTACTTTGCTGTTTCTGCTTCCCCCGTGTACGGCAGGTTGAGTCGACTGTCCTTGCTGTTTTGCCTCCAGCGCAGCAACTCGTCTGTGGAAAAAACAGAACTTTAGATAGTATGAAACTTCTGTAACGGCCTCTTTGTCAAACGTGGTCAAACACTAACTTTTTGTAATTTTCTGGAGGAGACCATCTTCCAGCATTGTGTGAAGAAGTCTCCCCTCTAAAAATAAAAAGGATAAAATAGGTTTTAGATAATTAAAGGAAAATAATTAATTTGGGGTTTATTGTGTCGGGTGAGGTTTACCTTGTCAAATTACCATGGCACTGCTTGCAGACCTTCTGCTGGGTGTTACCACAGCGAGGCACCACAGCATTAAAAGTCAAACAGCTGGAGCAGAAGGCTCGTCCACAGCTCTTACAGCCCAGCTATCATAGAAGTCAGCACAATCCAGATATTAACCACGTGTCCACAAACACACGAACGCGTACATATTTATTGCTGATTTATTAGTAAATCCATACCTCTTTCTTGAAGAGACTAAACTTTGATGCACAACAATAACAGCGACTGTCCATGCTGTCACGTGTAGCGTCATGAAACCGTAAGATTACAATTTACGTAATTCCAACAGGTGAAGAAAAGCGCTAAAGCAATAATAATTTCTGAATTAGCTATCTGTTTTCAGCTTGTCAACGATGCATTATCAAAACAGGAACTAAACCGGAAATGATGTATGAAGTAGTTGGCATTTTTCCTGTTATGTATTTCCTCCAATCAGCTATCTCCAAATCCTCTCGCGGGATTTGTTTAAAAGACAGGTCTCCATTTCAACGTTGTCCCTGTTTCATCGTTAGCTGCAAGTAATCGGCGAAGGAGACAAAGAAACTCTAAAAGTGGTATGAAAACACACAGTTAGTCGATTAATGTTAACGCTATACTAGTTTTAACTGGAAAATCTTTATGTATTGGGATAATTGACACGGCTAAGCAACAAATAACTAGCTAACGTGTTAGCTTATTGTGTTTTTGTAGCTAACTTTTTAGCATCGTGAAAGTTTCTGTTATCTAATTCAGGATTTGCTTATTTCATCCATATTATTTTACTTTTTACTTCTTTGTGTTTGCATTTTTGAAAACAATAAAATATTTAAAATTGGTTTTATGTATTGCTTTGGAATTAAGAGTCATAATTGTAAACATTAAAAAGAAAGATTGTAAAATGCATTGAAAGAAGAGTGCTTGCTTTTGGGCTTTGAGCAGAAATGAACTGCATTGGTTTTATTGTAGAGTATTTGCTCACGTGCAACGTAATTTACTAGGTTTACAAATATGTTCAAGCTTTTGTGCAAATTTACTCTAGAGTATCAGCAACAGTCTGCACCAGATACTTCATTCTTACAAGTTTGTGTGTGTGTGTGTGTTTTTCCCTCAGATGTTGGTGCATAAACTAAGTATAATTAGTACTGAATTATTGAATGATGTGTTTTCTCCTGCAGTTCACCGGTCTTTATTTCCACAATGGCAGAAGGAGAAGATGTGGATTGGGAGCTTAGCAAAGAAAACATCCAGCCGCTGAGGCGGGGCAGAGCAATATCAGCTTTACATCAGGCCCTCAGTCAGCAGCAAGATGGACCCACATCTGCAATCAACCAACAGAGACAGTAAGATAATCCATTAAACTTTAGTATTTCTAAAATAATTGGAACATCTTTTGTATGTAGTTTAAAATATAATGCACTTTTTGCTCTTTTGCTTCTTTAGGGCCTTTGAGTCTGAGCTTCGAATGTACGATGGAGACGATCCACTTCATGTTTGGGATTGGTGAGTTAAATATTTAAAAATATTGTCTTAAAGTTAAGGATCTTTAACTATCCCACTCATCTGGACAATTTCGGTTCTGATTTTACAGTTATGTCAAGTGGACAGAGCAAACCTTCCTTCAGGGTGGAAGAGAAAGCAACCTCGCCACATTGTTGGAGCGGGCTGTGACCAGATTCACAGAAGAATCAATGTATCACAACGACCCTCGCTATGTTGATCTGTGGATCAAATTTGTACGTTCTAGTTTTCTTATTCTGCTGTTCTGTTAGACTAAGGCAGAAGTAACAACTTTAGGTGTTTGTGTGCGCTACCAGGCCGAGAACTGCCCCGAGCCTCTGGAAGTTTACAGGTACATGCAAGCTAAAGGAATCGGATTGACACAGGCGTCCTTCTACATCGCCTGGTCAGAAGAGTATGAAAATCAAGGCAATTACAGAAAAGCAGACCTGGTTTATCAAGAAGGTTTCAAGGTGCACACTGAGCCATCTGATAAACTCTCCCAGTTCCACAAGTACGAATCATTTTCATGTCAATTTTTCTACAAGTACAGCTCAGTTAAACCTTTCCCTCTGCAAATCACAACACGTTGCATTTTACTCACAGGGCTTTTCAGGCCCGTGTGTCCCGGCAGGCGTTATTAAACATGGAGAAGGACAGTAGTGATGAGGAGTCAAAACAACCTGAGAGAGTTTCTCTGGCTGTCCTGAAACATCGAGGGAAGAAAAAGGCCATCGCTCCTGTCATAAGAACTGGGGCCGCAATCAAAAGTATGCTTGTCTAATGTTACATCCTTAGCCGACGTTACCGGTGCTGTTACTGGGTTTTTTATGTCTTACTGGGTTTGTGTGCAGGTGTTTCTGGAGTGCTGCAGTCACACGGTGCCCCTGTTCTTGGCAACGTTTCAAACAGCCGGCTGCTGGTGTTTGATGAGAACAAAGCTGAAATTGCTGGTCCGTCAGAACCCAGGTTAGAATCGTGGGCGGCTCCCCCCACATCAAGGGCAAAGGAGAATGAGCAGAGAACTGAGAAATGGAGTGATGTAAAGGTACAAGACAGATCAATCTGTAATAGAACTGTAGTTCATCCGGATTGCCTAATGTCACTTGGTTTTCTGCAAACATGTTACAGATGCCCCAGAAAACCACATTTGGGCATAAAATAATGGCTCCACCACCTGCTAAACCCACTTTCCAACCATTTGTTGAGGAGTCGGACCAACCTCCAACCATGTAAGTATTGAGCTTTATATTTCTTAATCAAAAAAACAAAAAGACTCAAGATGTTTATTTTAGTAAGAATTTAGCCGTTTGCTTTAAAATCATTTGATCAAATTTTCTTTTATCACAGAAGGTTAAATGTGAGTGCTTCATTCTGTCCCGCCCTTAGGACGCCATGTAAGATCCACCCGGCGGTGAACACAGTTCTTATGGCGCGTAAGCCGAGCAAAGGGGATACTCCCCTGAAACGACTGCAGGACCATCAGCAGCAGCACAAAGACGCCGAGGCAGGGAAACTCCAGGAGCAGAGCATGTACTGTAAGGAGCTATTGCTCAGTGGCGCCACAGAGTTCTGCTTTGAGGAGCTGCGCGCCGAACGCTACTTCAAAAAGATGTCACAGGAAGCCAGAGGGGAAGACGGTCAGTCTTCTGTCAGTGCTGTAAATTGATGCTTTCAAAACGTTTTTAAACATTATTTTAACATTTTTACTTTTTAGGACCACAACGCTGCCCGTGTATAGTTTGTTGTCCACCTGTAAATATTGTTTTTGTTGAAAACAAAACAAGACAAGGCGAAAGGTCTTGTACGTGTACACGTTTGTAGGAGTTAACCTGTCCTGCCTCTTGTTTGCTCGCTCAGTTCCCCAAAATTAATAATTGTTTTTTCTACATCGTGCTGTTCTTCAGAACAGCGTGTTGTTTGCATGTTTTTGTCTCATTAAATGTTTTTTTTTAATCAGACACCCAAACATGGGTTAGGGTTCAAGTCTCAGTCTGAGTAAAACCTAAAACAAGTGTTCTTGATGTCCAATAAACGTGTTTGAACGTGTGACTGAAAACCTGAGTTGTGTGTTTGTCGCTGAGATGAGTGTGCAAGAGATCAAATACAAACGTGTATATATTTATATTACAGTGAATGTTATTTCAGTGGTCCCTTCGAATAACGGATTCATTTAGTTGATCTTGATACGACATATTTTGGAGATGGTTGAAGACTTCTTCAGTTGTAGTTCTATAGTCAAAACATTTTTATAAGATTATTTGCACAAAATCCCTCTCAAGCAATTTCAGCTTTTTTATTTTCAGTACCTTCCAGAATGAGATGTTTCAGGCCTTTGTCACTCTAAAAAGAAAGTAACCCCCAAATCAACCTTTGTTGCAGATGAACTATAAACGAGTGTCTAATAGTGCTGCATATTGGTAGTCGTTATTTTGGTGTTTGAGTTTAACATTTTTAAAATGTAAGCATTCTGCCCAAAAACCCTCAGTGCAGCGCCCTCTTCAGGTTAAAATTATCACTATATTTGAATCAACCATTGCTATTGACAAAAGGGCACCATGTGGTGTCTGCCTGTGATTTATGGCATGGCTGCACTGACAGGCTATGTGTGTGTGCCCATATAGAGCTGCTTGTTAGCATCCCGTTTATCAGCCAGAGAAACTCAGAGCACTGTCTGTTGCTCAGGCCACCAGACTGCCCCCTCTTGGTGCATTTTTCAAACAGGAAGTGTGGGTGAAGAAAGGCTCTTGTAGGGGAGTGACTTGCTCTTTAAGAAAACAAGCTGGAGCTGGCCACGCCCACCCATCTCCTGAAAGGCTGCTATAAGCTGAGAAGTTGATGTCTGGGAGGAGCTCGGAGTAGAACTGCTCCTTCAGCTGCAGCTGTGTTGCATGTGAGAGGTGGTTCTATGGTTTGTGATGTCACAAAAGGCAATTTTTTTGAAACGGCTCGTTTTGGGCATCTACAGGGTATCTGCATGTCCTTAAAAAGTCTTAAATTTGCTTTTTCAAATTTAAGGCCTTAAAAATCCTTAAAAATGACAAATAATCTTTAAATAGTTTCCAAAGGTCTTAAATTATCAAAGACCCAATAAACAAGATTCTTTTATTTCCATAAAATTTTCGTGAATTTCTAGTTAGTTCAGCATTTATTGTGTATGATATTGGCGTAAGCGGAACTGTACACATTCGGTTGGTTGTGAATGGGGGCTATTTTTAGATGAGCACGCTAGTGGAAGTTTGCGCCATGGGGAAGTGCAACATTAATGGTAACTGAATGGCTAATCCCACGTTCACGACATGGTTAGCACCGGTTCCAGGCAATAGCTGGAAATTGTAGCTTAATTTTAATTTAAAAAAATAGCTTCAATTTGGTCAAAGAGGCCTTAAAAAAGGTCTTAAAATGTCTTAAATTTGGCTCCCTTAAACCTGCAGATACCCTGATTTAATACTTAAAACCAAAAACTGACAGAAAACAGCTGGATCGTTTTTTTCAATGAAAGGAGTGTTTATAGTGGCAGTAGAGACCCCCCATGCAGCAGAAAAGGATGCAAAATTTGAGTTTTGCATAAAATTCATGAAATGAAACTAAATGCACACTTACAAGTTAAGCTCTGAAGGACACGCAGTTTATCATTACACCACACATAATTGTGTAAATACATGATGTTCCATTATGCTGCTCACATTGTTATGAATAAATAATGACGAGATGTAGTAAAAGAAGTTGCCTCAGTGAAGTTTGATGAATGAAGAAGGAAACGGTTCCTGCGTCTGGTAGCAGGTAATCAGCATAAACTTGGGTGTTCCCTGTTAATGCGTCTTTCTTGCAAATTGAGAAAAACTTATTTTGGTAATATGGTTTAAATATTCTAATCTAAAATCTTTTAAACCACAAAAAGGGTTTTATCACAATGCTAAGAAGGTGAATGATAAAAGAGGTCTGTGAAATACTCTTAAGTGCATGTTTTATTATTATTTAATATTATTGATTCTCAACTTTATATAGAGATAAACAAACTCTGCTTTGTTTTAGTTGCAGGAAAATTCAAGAAATCAATAGACGACAAAATAAATCAGCACCAATAAAAAATAAATGTGACAAAAATGCTGACAAGTAAACGAGACGAAGGGGACACGCCTCTCTCAATCCCAACAGGAAAATCCAGCATACGCAGATTTTTTCACTTGACTTCTCTCCGATGTTTGTTTTTTTACTGTATCTATAAACGTCCTCTCATATCAAAATGCCATGTGCTACACGAATGCCCCAAATCTGGCTCAGTCTTGCAGGCAATTTCTGCATGACTTGACCCTAATACAGTTTACCCCCCCAGCTCTGAGCCTCATAGCGGCTCTAAATTATTCAGTGAATGATTGTGGTGGAAGGAAAATAACTATTTAACTCCAGTGTCATTAAGGCGGTGATGCAACTTTAGTTTCCAGTTCCTCTCTCGGACTTGTGGGTGACACTGGACTCAAAGTCACTTTGAATATGGGAGCGATTATTGCCACCGTTCATCCAAATACAGCAGAACCCCCCTAACACACACACACACACACACACACCATCTGTCATCTCTGACCCTGTCCATTCATGGATAATGCATGTGACTCTGAACAGCAGCACACTCGGTTCTCGAGTCACTCTTGTAAAGGAGACAGAGGGACAGGGATGGAAGGCAGTGAGGTGACTGAAAGGTATCCCAGGTGATGTGGAGCAGAGTAGCTCTCCTTACCTTTACTGTCACCGGAAACCAGCTTTAAAGCCCCCCCCCCCCCCCCCCCCCCCACACACACACACACACACATTTGCACTAACACACAAAGCGATCAGTTATTTTGCAAACCAATCAGGGGGTGGGAGGAGGCAGAGAAGGAGGAAAGTGATAAAGAGGGAGGAAAAGGGAGGTGTGTGTGTGTGTGTGTGTGTGTGTGTGTGCGTGCGTGTGTGCGTGCGTGTGTGTGTGTGTGTAAAGACGGAGCTTGAGAGGAAGAGAAGAGAGTGGGGGTTGGTGGTAGATGGATGGAGGGAGCTATGTGGGGCCAAGATATCCTCTCCTCCTGGATGTTG
Source organism: Nothobranchius furzeri (assembly GCF_043380555.1). Taxonomy (NCBI): domain Eukaryota; kingdom Metazoa; phylum Chordata; class Actinopteri; order Cyprinodontiformes; family Nothobranchiidae; genus Nothobranchius; species Nothobranchius furzeri. The sequence goes on from NC_091758.1 coordinate 34,212,317, forward strand.
CCTTTCCTTTTCCTGGCTTTGCCCTTCCTTGGTGCAGCATCCCTGGGAGCAGGCACCGGTACACGGAGCAGCGCTCAGCCACGGAGCCGAGGATGATTCAGCCCCAACAAAGAGCCTTTGAAATGGCAGCGTGTGCTTCTGCCTGGAGGGAGGAACGCATCAGGCTTTCCCAGGCAAGCGGCAGCCTGCAGTGTGCTCTTGCTTGAGAGCCAGCCCTCCTCGTCGCTGAGACAGTGAGATGTATTTGCCGTGTGTGTATGTGTGTGTGCGAGTGAGCAGCGTACAATCGTGAGGGTGTATGTGCACGCTCCTGCTTCCAATCCTTTGTGGAGGAGAGAGGCTCTCCTCTTCACTGGACGCCAAGGTAAGAAGGATTAACTGATTTTTTCCCTCTCTCTAATAATTAATCCCTCCAGAGCTTTGGATATTCTCTTCAAGATGAGAGGTGATGCTGGGAAGAAGAAGTGGGGGAGGAGGAAAAGGGAAAAGAGGGTTAACATCATTGATAAAGAGCAAGTATGGCATCGTTTGGCACCAGCCGTGGTGGAGAAAGGAGATGGAGAGGCTGTGAGTGGAATGCAGCACAGGCAGGTGCAAATGAGGAGAGAAGAAGGAGAAAAGGGGACAACTGTGCAGGTTGTTGGAGGCATTCAAAGATGGACCACATTTCTAAAGAAGAGCCTTCTGCTTACATTTCTTCCTCAACATCCTCTTAACCTCTAATTCAAAGAAAAACAACAAAAAAATCCTTCAAATGCTCCCCTTTTCAAGAAGACTCCACAGCCTGCACACAGTGAAGACACTTCCTGTTGTTGTCACGGTGTGTTTGTGCGTGTCGAGTTCTCAAGCGAGCGTTCATCGGCTCCTGCTGCAAATGGTCATGTTAGATGAACAGGAGCAATATGTTAGAAGCTGGCAGTGACATGTGCTCTGAACGTCTAGAAAACCTGTCGTACAAGAGCTCGCATAAACGTGGGAGTTCATGTTTGCACTGTTCTGTTTGAATTTGGATTTGAGCCGTAAAGATCGGCACTGTGGAAAGTAGGTTAGCAAAGTCTCTCCATTAGTTCCTTTATCAGACGCTACGTGTTGAGTAGAAATCAATCCAAGGCTAAGGTGACTTAAAGAAGTGTATGGATTTTAGTTTTAATCCAGAGATCCACAGTCCACTCTCTCTTTCTGACAGCTTTTCCCCAACCTGTTCTTGTCTCATCCGTGCATCCCAGAAACACCTGAAGGGATTTTCTTTTGCAGAAGTGCAAGAAAGAATTATGCATCCGTTCAAAAGCGTTCAAAACAAACCACGGTCTGAGGATTCTGTTGTGTCTGCTGCTGATGAAACCTGATGTAAAAGCTTGCATCTCAGGTGACTCATTGATATGTAAGAAAGAGACGAGGAAAGGGTAGAAGAGGCCTGTTGCACGCTCACACAGCTGAACATCTGCTCCGCTGAGAGTGTCTTCGAGTTTGATCTGACGTTTCTCACAGATTCATCTCGAACAGAGACAACACGGGCTCTTGTGCGTGACATGGGACACTAACAGGACGTCTTGCTCTCACATGCTTTCAGATTTCCTTCAGGAATCACAGAATAAAGAAGTCAAAATTAGAAAAGCATGACCCGACTCTTCTCCTTTGGTTTAAACAGCACCGGTGCCGGGTTGCAGATCCACACCGTGAAAGATTTCATGCTTTGACACAAAAAAGATAAATAAATAAATGAAAGCTTGAAAAATCTCATACGTGTACAGTGAAGCTTGCACCGCATCCCAGCGCATCAATAAATGAGACCCCAGAGAGACGACTCGGGCTCGCACTGTCGGTCCAGAGTGGTCGCACGTTTCTATCAACGCAGCATCAAACTGAGAGCCAAGAAGACCTTTTTTTGAAACAAAGTGATTGTCCGTGCCGCACGTCCACACTCTCCTTGGTTCTGGACCAGAACGTTGTAAACAGGGTGTTCCTCTGCCTGCACAGATTTGTCAGCATTTAAAAACGTACGTGAAATAAAATTCCCAGGATACCAAGATTGTTGCTTTCACAATTCCATCATATAAAAGTGTTTGAAGAAGCGTTCCCTGCTCGGTTCTGAGTGCCTACGCGACACGCTGCACGGAGGAACAAACTAGTTTCCTTGTCCATATTCCCATCTAGGAGAATCAGTCCCATTACATCAGTTGACAGAATGATGTATGCACTCTGTTGATACGACTGTGTTGTCCTGAAATCCTCTTGACTCTGGCCCGTTTACTTCAGAGAAGCTGATGGAGGAAATGGGGTTGCATCCTCAGAAATGAGAGGGGCCGTGCCTTCATTGAACTTCCAAATGAGAATCAGTGATGGATGATCATTAGTTTTCACTCGCTCTGCATCTGCTGGCATTTCTCAACAGCAGGCGCGTCAAAAATGTGGTTCGAGGGCCATATGTGACCCTCCAAGTGTGTGAAGCCCCCACTTGCAATCCCAGGCCGTTGATGCAGATTTGCACTTTCTGACATTTTTATGTAACAAGTCTAGTTTTGACCCATTTTGAGGAGTTACAAAACAATTCACATGCAGTAAAATCTTTTTTTGAAACAAAAAAATGTTATTTTTGTGGCCCGCCATAACATTTAACTCGACAAGTGTGGCTCGGTACGGGGTGCCAACTCTAAATTGAGACGTTAAAAACAATTTGTTTAGCGTTTATCTCACAACAGGAATAATGAGGCTTGCATTTTTTCAAGTACTTTGCTGCTTTAATTTGAGACAATTAGAGTGTTGCGACGTTTTTAAACATATATCCAAAAAGTGGTCCAAGTATAAGTTTTAGATTCAAATGTAAATAAATGTAAATATGATAGTTTGAAATAAATATTTGGAAACAAAATGTGGATTACCAACAACAATGGGTGTTGAAGAGATTCCCTATCTAACATCTAAAAGTCCTTTTGAAGATGAGGGCAGTTAGTCTGTTACATTATTCATCACGTGTCTGGGTCTCTTGCATAAAGCAAACAAAAATAAATAAATAATCCATGGATGAATGACGTTATATGGGGGATCTCTTCACCTTGCTATTATTCATTCAATTCAATTCAAAAATACTTTATTAATCCCAGAGGGAAACTGATTGCTGTAGTAGCTCATAATAATAATAATAATCAAGTCATCAAAGAGTTGTTGTATATTACAATGGCTGTTGGCAGGAAGGATCTCCAGTAGCGGTCAGTGTTGCAGCAGAACTGAAGAAGCCTCTGACTGAAGACACTCTTCTGTTGTCGGACAGTCTTGTGAAGAGAATGCTCAGGGTTGTCCATCATTTTCTTGATTCTCTGGAGAATCCTTCTTTGCATTATCTCCTCCAGCGGTTCCACAGTCGTCCCCAGAACAGAACCAGCCTTTTTTATTAGGCTGCTGAGCCTTTTCAGGTCCCTGCTTCTGATGCTGCTACCCCAACAGACGATGGCTGAAGAGATTACACTCTCAACAACAGACTTGTAGAAGATCTGCAGCATCTTGCTACAGACATTGAAGGACCTAAGCGTCCTCAAGAAGTGCAGTCTGCTGTGTCCCTTCTTGTAAACGTTTTGTCTGTCCTTTCTCCAGTCCAGTCTGTTGTCCAGGTGAACTCCAAGGTATTTGTATTCCTCAACCACCTCCACTTCTTCTCCCATGATGGAAACGGTGTTTGACTCCACCCTGTTTCTTCTGAAGTCTAAAATCATCTTTGTTTTGTTCACGTTCAAGGTCAATTGATGATTATTTCCACACCAAGCCACAAAGCGCTCCAACAGCTCTCTGTACTCAGCTTCCTGTCCATCTCTGAAGCGGGTTCAGAAGATGGATAGATGGACTTAGCTTCTTAGCTAAATATTTACTTTAAAAACATTGTTTACACAAAGACTCATCATTTCGATGGAACTTTCTATAACAGTTTATAACAATTTGGTTTTAAACTCCAAGATTTACATTTATAAATTTAAACGTGATGCTAAATGTCTATTCTTAAAATGTTCACGTATTTTCAGTCAGCACCCCGTCATCCCTGCTCTTACATTTTAAAGATTTCATCTTCCTCCCTTCTCTCTTGCACACCCTGTCCATATTAAAAGAAGAGCTGTGCGCATTCCCACACAGATGTCTGTCCTTGAGCTGGCATCCCAAACATTGTGTTTTCCTCACTACGTTTTCCTCATCCTCATCCTCAAGAAGGCAACAGCAAAAGCTTCTGAGTTCACTTTGATGGAATCGCGCGTGACTTCCACTGACTTAAAAGAGTTCATTAGAAAATTTGAGCAGAAGCCTTTAAGTGACGCATCGCTGACGGTCATGTGACATTTCAAACTCCTTATAAGTCACCATCTGTGAACTTTCTGAGTGGATGTAGGTCATCCCTGAATAAGATGCAACATGAATCCAGACAGTTTCTTTGCTGCGTTAATATTTTCAGATTTTTTCCCACTTTTCCTCTAAAGCTAACATCAGTGTGCTGCTGATGAGAAATGCGCTAAAACTAGTGCAGATCGTTCATTTTAGATCAGGGGTGTCAAATATGTGGCCCACGGGCCGAATCCGGCCCGCAAGCGGGTTAAATCCGGCCCGCGAGATGGTTGCGTAAACTTTATTTTCATACTTTACAATGTAGAGTGAAAATAAACTTATCATTGTGAGCAAGTTTCCCTGTAATGAGTATAAATAAAACAAAGCTGCGCTCAAGGCTCACACAAGAACTTCACATGCAATCACATCCTGAAGTTGGCCGCCTCTCAGGATGTGACTTCTGATATTGATGTGCTGGTGAAAGCTAAAAGATGTAAAGTAAAATGAGTCAAATATACTTTAAGTGCTGCATGAAACTGATCTTGCCATGTGATCTGTAAGCCCTTTGAATCACTAAGGAATGTTTTTTTATTTGTTGATTTTTTTTTTTTTTTCAATTTTTCAAGTACACTTCAGGTGTTGTACTTGTACTACACTGTCCTCAGGCTCCAGCCTTATTTTATATTGATTGTATTAAAACAAAGAAAATAATCTGAAGTTTTTTTTTTATTTACCGGTCCGGCCCACTTGGGACTAGATTTCCCTCAATGTGGCCCCTGAGCTAAAATGAGTTTGACACCCCTGTTTTAGATGCTCTGGAGGTGCTCCTACACTCGAGTAGGGCATTTCTCTCAGTTCCTGCACATCACGAATTGTAGTTAATTAAAAATAGTTGTAGAATCGCTATGGATTTATCAAAATTTTGTCTGGAGCAAGCTCTAGACCCAGATCTTGGACTTACTATCCCCACTCAGCTTAAAACACAATGCTGCCCAAACAGCTGCAGCCAGATTTGTAAGAAGGGTAATTTAAAGGATGCATGTTGTCCTCCAACATTCAGCAGAGGACTTACAGTGCATGACATGCAGTATGAGACCACTGGGATGAAATATGCACGGCGACATCGTGTTATTCCGTGTCGTTGAGTGCGGTTTATTACATTGCATGTCCATCCATTTGCAGTCGCTGCATGTCCCTGGAGGTGACTTCAAAGATGAATTTGACACGAATCATAAACAATGCCATTGTTCCGTCCAGTCAGTGCCTTATTTTATGCCTTGGCGTGGTGGTGCATCAGAAAAGCTCAAGAAGGAGATGACCACTCAGGATCGTCCAGCTGCACCCCCCCCCCCCCCCCCCCCCACCCCTTCGACATGCAGTCCTATTACACTCAAAGGGCGAAACGGACACGGCAGTGAAGCTCATGGAAGTGAAACCTCCAAAAGCAGCTGTTAAGAACGTGATGGTTTCTGTGTCAACGTGAAATGCTGTCGCTTTAACCCCGTGTGAGTCACCATATGGGATTATTCTTATGCATGCAGTTATAAAAACAAAAAGAGGATTATCTCATCTCCACCGTCTCCCACCCTCACCTCACTATTTGACATGAATCCTCTACAAAATAAACACGTGTCTGGTGCAAGAGAGGAGGGGGAGGAAGATGAAGTGTGCTAAAATTAGATCCCTGAAAGACTGAACTAAAACACTAATCCTGCGAGCAGTCACCTGCACGCTTGCTACATGTCTCCACATGTGCCGGCAAGATGAAAAGAAGGAAAAATTAGGGCAAATGGGGGGGGGGGGGAATCATTCAGCTGAGCTGTGAGTGCGGGCCAAATCCAGTATCTCCATCTCTCAGTCTCCTCCTACTCACCCACAACTCCTGCTCGGGGTGGTTTGAACACAAGAGGAAGGCGAGTGTGCCCACTCCTCTTCTGTCGGGTTGTCTGTGGGGAAACATACCGATGGCCTGGTTGTATTTCTGCATGGGAGGAGAGGCCAAGCTGCTCTGGCAGGTGAAGAAGCTCCATCCTTTGCAGGGTTACAGTTGTAATTGAATACTTGAGCTTTGGAAATAGGATGCGATTAGATGATGGCACTCTAGAATGAAATAAGGTCTGTTTACATGTTTTATTTTTTAATTTCTCATCACCTTGTTTTGAAGGGGACATATTATGCTCACCTTATGCATCCATTTGTGTTGCCATATAGGTCTCTACCCCTTCTACAAACGCTCCAAACGTAAAAAAGAAATACATCCCTTTCCTGTCAGTGTTTGTTTTCAGGAACTATGCGATTTAAAAAAAGTCCCAGTTTGTGATTGTCATGTTGTGATGGTGGAGATGATGGACCAAGTGTGGTGGAGCTGACCAGGAGGCAGGAATGCAGGCACGGATAAAGTAAAAATGGGTTTAATGACAGGATACGGCAGGAACAACGAGAACAACACGACAAACAACAATCTGACAAAGACTGGCACAAGGAGGGAGGTATAAATATGCAGGGAAATCAGGAACACATGGGCAGGTTAACAAGGGGCAGGTGAAACCAATAGGGACTAATCAGGCAGGAGAGGGACACAGTCAGGAAGGCAGGGGCAGATCGTGACAGTACCACCTCCATCAAAACTCCAGGATCCTCGGCTTCCATCAGCAAAAACAGGACGGGGCAGAAAGCAGGAGAGGAGAAGGGGTTCAACCACCCCGGGAACGAGTAGGATGCGCCGAAAACCCCTGAGTCAGAATCTCCCTCTTCCAAACGGAGAAAAAAGAAAAAAAAACCTTCAGAACAGATGTTGCAGAGCTCACCACAGGTCCAGGTTGGGTCGGATCATTCTGTCATGTATGTGCATGTCTCGTTTTGTCCTGTCGCTCCCGTTGCTATGAAATCCATTTTTATTTCATCCGTGCCTGCTCTTCTGCCTCCTGGAACCCTCCACCACACTTGGTCCGCCATCTCCACCTTCACGTCATGACAGAGATGTCACCTCAACTGGGGAAAAAAGAATAGAACCACCCTCATGTGCAAGAGAGAGCAGCAGCTCTACTCGGAGCCCCTTCCGGATATTTGAGCTTCTCAGCTTATAGCAGCCAGAGCGGGAGATGGGTGGGCGTGGCCAACTCCAGCTTGTTTTCTTAAAGTGACAGAGCAGTGAAACAGAAAATGTCAGGAATACAACTGCTGCTTTATGTGAGACTAATGCAAAAAACTTCACAAACATATATTTTATAGACCATATAACTATAGCAACTTCAGAAAAATAATCATAATATTTTTTATTGCATGCTTTCGGCTCTATTTAGCTCGTTGCATCAGCACAAATGTAAACAAACAAAAAATGTGCTAATCTAAGAATCTTTAGGATGACCTCATCCTCTCCAGCGCTTCATATCACTGACAGCAACCGGCTGAGTTTTGCCTCAGCACTTTGATAGATTCAAGACAAGCCAGTGAGGCATGGGGTCAAGTCCCAGCCGATTCCAGGGATGTGACCAGAAAGCTGGATGGCGCTCTGCGGACGTTTATCTCGGTGCATACGCTTGATCTGAGAAATCGATGGGATTTTGTCATCAAGACTGTCATATTCAGGCGAGAGGTCATAGTAGGGCCAACTGCATGGGCTTAAACCTTGTAAATCAATACATGCATCAACTTTTGAATTAATTTGGCCCAGGCAATAAATGTGTGTTGCTTTCTCCTGATTACCAGACTCTAAAGTGTGGAACATAAAAGAGGAACTGCTGTGATGTGCTGATTTTGCTGATGGGGTTCCATGAAACCTTCACAGTTCCCCACATCCTAGTATTGATGTAGGAAGAGGACGGCAGCATGCATTTTACTCATGAGTAAATAACGATTGATCTGCTCTCGAAGGAATTCATGAATGCAAATGTGTAAACATTTGTTCAGGAGATGCCAATGTCTGCATATGAAACTGTGATCTAGAAAAACAGCACCATGTTCAGAACAGGAACACACAGATAATCTCCATTTGGTTGTTGAGAGCTTTTCTGCGGGAAGGAAAACGGATCTCTGACGTTCCAATAGTTCCAGGTCTGCCCGTCATCTCGGCCACAATGCCTCACTTCTCACACCATAATGTCGCTGTCAGATAGAATTAGGGACTTTCCCAGCGTTGCATCGTGCATCACAGAGTGATGCGTTTATGCAGCACTTAGCAAATTAGCCTTGTGATTGCGTGATCCTTAGAAAGTGACACGTCTCTGTGAGCGCTTGCCCCTCTGATCCCATTCCTCACATCCTAACCACTTTCTGGCATGAGCAGGACTTCGCTCGTGTGACCGATGGGTTTGGTCTCACTGTGCCCTTATGGTGAGGCAGCAGTGTTGGTGGCATGGGTCAGTCGCCTAACAAGCATTGTTGGTCTCGTTTAGAGCCATGCTGGTTTCAAGGCTGCTGGTGTGACTGCCTGCTGGGTCACAGAGGGTTGCAGACGTCATTTTCTCAGCTCTAGCCTTTTCACGGTGTGTAATGGGGAGATTGTCCCTCATAAATAAGCCTAATGACCCCCCTGTCCATGTCAAGTCTATGTCAATAATGTGATTCTGCGTTTACCACCTTATCTCTGCTGATTAAAATGTAAAAAATTGATGTTTCTTTTCAAATTATGGTTGCAGTTTGTCACTGACAATGATGCTAAAAGTGAAATTTTAAAAACAGCCTCAAGGCTTCTATTAAAGGTGCAATAAATCTGCACATGGATGAGGAAAACCAGCAGACTTTATACAGGAAGAAGAGGCAGCCAGTGCTGTCGTCTCTCGCCTCGCTCTAATCACTACTCCACCGTGCAGTCTTGCCAAGCAGAATCTTCTTCAACACAGTATAACATCAATACTTTTTCCATGTTGTCACTAACTTCTCATTAGTCACTGTCACTCGTGATCAGAGTGGATTTGATCCTTCTGAAAATCAAAAACACACGATCTTCACCGTTTTGGGTCACATCAGCATCTTTTCGCAAGCTCTAATTCAAATCATTTTAAAAATCCATGATGGTTAAATTCTAAACAACACAATCAAACTCAGAAATCTGCAACCATCTATCCATTTTTTGCAACATGCACACCATTTTTCTGCAGCACAGTTGACACTTAATAACTAAAAATTACATATATCAGTTGTAATAAATGCCTCTCTGCATACAGCATCACATCATTTCAGGACTAAAAGCTCATTGTCTGTTAGATCAATCTTTAGGAACTTGTGCATGAGCGACAGTAAAATAATTTTATTTTCATTGTAAATATTACAGACTGAAGCTCTAATAAAACCTATAGAGTGTAGAAAACATTGGAATTTATGCAAACTGCATTTTAGGATTTTAACCTTGTCTTGTATCGTTAAAGGTGAAACTGGAAAAATGAGAATTTGGTGCAAAATTTCATTCATTTGAGTAATTCAATTTAAAAAGTTAAACTAATCTATGAGATAGACTCATTAAAGCCTTTAATTTATTATAACTGTGATGATTATGGCGTACAGCTTATGAAAACCCCAAATTCAGAATTTCACACATGTTACACTATTGTGAAACTATTTAATATTCTAGACTCAGCGTCAAACTCTAATCAGCTACTTAATCAAAAAACACCTGCAAAGGGTTCCTGAGCCTTTAGATGGTCTCGCAGTCTAAGCTGAATTACTGACATAAAAAAACTTTTGCTCCATAATCATTTTTTTTCTATTTCACCTGTAAATGAAGCTTATTATAGCCGTCAAACATGTTAGAGTCTCCTAAAACAACATATTGATGGTGTGCAGTTTTATTTAAAGGAGACATAACATGCTTTTAAGTTATTCCTTTTTACATCTAAATCATTCAGTTGGGGGTCTAAATACAGTGGAACTGCAGTTCTTTGGTCTGATTTCCTCATTATTGTTGCTCTACAGACCCTCATCTACCCCTGTTCTGAGGAGAGTCTTGAGAACGAGCCGTTTTTGGGTACTGTCTCTTTAAACTGGAGGAGGAGCTGTAAACTCCGCCCCCCTCCATAGTGCAGACCTGTACTCTCCTCCCCCAGTCGGACTTTGTAGTTCTATAAAGAAATCATTATTTAGCATAGCAGATTTAGCATAGCATATTAGCATTTTAAAACATGTGGGGAGGGTAGTTCATCAAGCTGTTTCAAGGCTGCTAACTCTCTCATGCATTTGTCTGTAGTCACACACACACACCCGTCACTGCCGACGGAGGGACCAGCTAGCAGGCACGTGCGCGCGCGCGCACACACACACACACACACACACAAGGAATGCTGCTTGCTTATTTATTTCTATAAAAAATGTTTTAAAAAATGATACAGCTCATTAAAACACCATTAAAAGAATACATTTTATTAAGATCTCTATCTAAATATATACATACATATAATTATAAATAATTTTATAAGTAGTCTTATTTTATATTGGGTGTCTTAATGGCTGAAAATGGATAAAAAGCAGTTACATTTTAATTTAAAGATTTGAGATTCGAGTCAAAAATAAAGAACATTCCTCCAAATGTTCTTTAATGTCATCATTATAATTCTAATGCTTACAACTTTGTTTTTATTGTCTGCAATGCGTAGCCTATATCTTTATTAAATGTGTTTAGCTGTAAAGTGGTAATTCTCTCTAATGTGTACAGAGAGGTGGACATCAGTGCTGCAGTGAAATTCCCAAGATCAGTCTGCTTTGCTAACAAATATAGTTAAATCTTACCTGCATTCTAAATAAATACCGTTAGGTGAAAACATCAGTAGGCATTGAGTTATTGATACAATCCCTAACAGCCAGAATGGAAGAAGAGCATGCTGGGTCATCCTGGATCTGAGCCTGTTCTGTGTATTTACCTACAGGATGCAATAAATGTCTACAAGGCTGAGTTTGGACCATTACATCTAAAAGAAAACATACAATCAGTGATTTTTTTAAATTGTTTACATTAATATACAAATGTTCTAAGTATTAACCTCACAGCAAATAAGTAGAACTATATAATAAACAGGCTTTAGTAGTTAAACAGGCGTTGTGCACACAGGTGCTTTGTGTCTCGGTGCTGGTGGTGTCTAGGTCTCAGAGTTCCTGTCCTCCTGCCGTCTTCTGTTGTCCTCAGGATACGGATTGATGTTTCCTGATGATGAGGGAGGGGCAGTATGTGGGCTTCAAACTGGTCCTGGATAACAGTGGGAGACCTCCGTTGTCTGAATACTGAGACCAGAGGGTTGGTGAGATGCAGATCTTCTCTACCTCATCTAGAAACGGAGTTGGTTCAGGGAAAACTTTTCCAAAGACCAGTTCCATGATGTCATCGTCATATTCTGCAATGATAGACGATAACTTTAATGACATATTTTGTTTACAAGCAGCTTTAGGAAAGTTGTTTCTTTAGCTTTCATGTTTATAGTCACGTTTGTGTTTGTTCACAAGTTCACTTTGCTGCAGTGACTTCATATTCTTACAAATGTAATAAAATAGTGACACTAAAATTATACAAATGACTCCTTATGAAAGGAAGCTCATTAGAGAGCAGCGCAGACAGACTTACTACATGCTGCAGCTGTTTTTACAGGCCAGCTGCTGCTGAATTTGGGGAAAGTTATTCTGCACACATCCAGATCAGATGGTCGATTACAGAAAATAATGTAATTCAATAATTTCTAAACAGATTAAACAAGTAAAACATCAAATAAATCACTCTGCTGTCATCAGACGGAGTGATTCAGGGGGTGAGGTGTTCTTAATGATGAGGGTGGCTGAGGTGTGTCATCACTCACTTTGGTCTGGTCCAGACCGTCTCTTTACTGGTGGGTCTCCTTCCTCAGTAGGTGACGTGAAATGCCAACATCTGAACGTTCTGTGTTCCTTAGAGGAGAAGAAAAGTAACATTAGCAAGCTGGCTAAATTATTTTTTACTAGCATCTCGGAGAAGCAGATCTTCACTTACCTAAACATCAGACCAGTTTGTCCCAGCTGAGCTCATCAGGGCTTTAGTCTGAGCCTGTCAGTGAAACACGGCTCCAGTCTTCTGGATGTTGACTCTAAAAAGCAAAGGAGCATTTTTACTTTTGTTTTACAGCCGATTTTATCAGCTTTCCGACGCTCACGCTCATACAGACGGTGAGCTTTGCTGCGTCTGACTGATAAAGTTAGTTTTTATATCTGCAGTGAGACAAAAAACTAACCTCACTCCACTCAGAGATTGTTCTTTAAAACTATTAAATCCACTGTGTTGACGCACTTTAATGACTTTGTCACGCTGCATTTTAGCTGATATGGGACTTTATTTACTGGATGCTAAGATTACATCACACTCACGTAGAATAACACACAGGCTCTCTGCTTCTACAATCAGTGGGAGGTTATCATCTGGTGTAAAAGAAGGCGTTGATCAGAAATCACGTTTTATTCCACGAAAATCAGCCAAATCCACATTGATCTGGGTGCTAACTTTACTAGCGATAGCGATAGCAAGCCGGATGCTAACGCTTTAGTGCTGCTAATGCCCGTAAATCTAAAGTAAAGTTTGTCGACATTTTAGAGTGATATGAAGCTTACCGCTCTGCTGCTGTGTCCCGGTGCTGCCACATTCAGATGCAAATGACTCCTTTTAGATAGATGAAGCCCTCAGTACTTACTAGCCTGGAGACAGGAACGAACGAACCACGCGCGCGCGCGCGCGCGCACACACACACACACTACTTTTTCTTCTGTGTTTTTTTAGCAGTAGTGTCATCAGCTCCTGGGTTTAAATACTGCCACACCACCCTTCCTTAAAACGAGGAACAGTTTTGAGCTGTGTGTGGCTAAAATAACCAGACATTCTGCATTTTTCCAATAGGACTACAAAAAATCTTAGCGAGAAGAAAAAATGGCGGATTGGCTCTGTGTTTAGCCGAGGGCCATTACCATATTTGGTAGTTATCCTGACTAAATTAATTACTGACGTAATGGATAATGTAAAAACTGAACGGGTGGACAAATATGCCCAAAACTTAATTATTAAATATCTAAATAGCAACTCCAGTGAATAATATAAGCCTTTTTGCTCACTTAGACACTTAAAATGTGAAACACACTGTGTTAATGGATAAAAAAGTGGGTTTTTCATGTTATGTCTCCTTTAATGTTTTTCATTTTGACGCCTTGAGATACATTTTCTTTCCAGTCAGCGTTGCAAAATCGGTTTTCCTGTCAGTGCCGTCTTCGGCTGATCGAAATTTTAGAGCAGAGGAGATTTGTTAAATTGTCAGCAGTATTGGAAAATGGAGCTTGCAGGATTGTTTTTCATTTTAATGACGTGAAGAAAGAAGGATCGTTCTTCTTTTTGCTCTACTAAACTCAAGGTGTTGTCATGATCCGCCCCAGCCTCCCTGTCTGTGTCTCTCCTGCCCTTGATTAACCTTATTGTTCTCACCTTCTGCCCATGTGTTCCTGATTCCCTTGTGTATATATACCTCCCTCTTTGCTCCTGCCAGTTGTCGGATCATTGTCGTTTGTGCATGTTCGTTTGTCCTGTCGCTCCCCGTCTACAATTAAACATATTTTTATTTTTTCATCCGTTTGCCTGCTCTTCTGCCTCCTGAAACCCACCACCACACATGGTCTGCCACCTCCACCCGCAGAACATGACAGGTGTGAAGCCTCATCGCCGCTAGTAACAGTCAGATTTATGAAACTAGGTTTTTGTGTTTTACAATCATCATGAGGCTTTATTTTAACAGAGGGGACCTTCAACTTGACAGCCTCAGTACCGTCCACAATTAAAACCACAAGCTCATTAACTTGGGTGTGAGGAGGCGAAGGCATGTTTGAACAAAGTTTATGAGTATCCTTCAAAATTTCAATCATTCGGTGAATTCCTGCTCATCGTTTCACGGCTGTGGTCTTTAGGGTGAGTCAGGACTGGTTTTCCAGGACGTCCTCTATATGACACATCCACACAAAACCGTATTAATATTAATCATAAGACTCAAGTGTGAGTGATTATCTCCCAGTACAACAGCGCAGCCTACAAAATGAGATGTAATGTATTTAATCATTTCCATCCACGTGAATTAAAAGTAAAGATGAGCAAACAATAAACCTGAGTTGGCGGCTCAGCAAATGCATGCAAAGATGAACCGGTCGCCCTCCCTTCAATCAGAGGGCGCACAAGCTACTAATTAGGGTAAGATATGAAAGGCTTGTATGAGTTTGAAGCATGGCCTGGTATGGTATATGAGTGTGTGTGTGTGTGTGTGTGTGTGTGTGTTGCTTTGCTAATGCACTGAGAGCCCGTAAGCACTGGCCAGCTCAGCCATGCGCTCGTCTGTAAAAGGGCAGAGAATGAATGAGCCCTAATTGACCAGATATCCTTCATTACACATGTGCTTACAAATCCATCCACTCTCCTCGGAGCTGTTTTCAGTAGGAGGAAGCTCGTGACAGCCTTTAAGGCACAGGAAATGTGGGGCATCCACATGGGATGTTGAGACGTTCCCATCCTAGACTCGGGGCAGCTTTCAGAGGAGCTGCTGCAATGTTTTACACGTGGAGATGTCTGAAAATGTTTTGTTTGAATAGACCTGATCAGGGAGGGGAGGAAAACTAACGGCATCAAGAAGTTTGCTCATTAACAAGACAAGATTCATGAGTTTGAACGTTTCTCTCTGCAGGGACATTCTGAAGCAGCCAAGCTGCAGACCTTCTGGTCCTGACGATGTTTCGCAAGAAAAAGAAGAAGAGGCCGGAGATATCAGCGCCCAAAAACTTTGAGCACCGCGTCCACACCTCGTTTGACGCCCAGCGCGGCTGCTTTGTGGGCCTGCCCACGCAATGGCAGAGCCTGATAGAAAACCTGCGCAGGCCAAAGCCCATGGTGGACCCCTCCAGGATCACAGAGGTGGAGCTGAGGCCAAAGAAGGTATCTAGATAGATATTCATCTTCAAACAGGAACAAATATTAGAGAAATATGGTTTGTTTGAAAAAGGAAGCAGCAGAGAGAGACTCTGATGCCAGTGTGGACTGACTGCCCCCTTTCTTCCTTATCTATCACAAAGCTGAGCTAATGACCCTGCTGTGTAGACTGGCTGAACAATGCCGGATTCTCATGGGAGCTACAAGATTTATTACTGCGTGCTGACAATTAATAAGAAAGTACATGGGGCCTTCTCACAGATGTCAAGCAAAAGGAATGAAAAGTGCAGTTACAGCAGAGGAAATGTCTGTGAGTGATTCAGCCTGAGAACCTCAGAATTTCTACGCTTCATGAAGCGTACTGTTGATGCTCTTATGGTCCTCCAGAAAAATCAAGATCTCTGTGAAGTGGTGGCAAATAGAGAAGGGCAACACCAGAACATAAGTCAGACTTAGGGGTACACAAGACCTTCATAATGCAGAATACCTCAACCAAACAAGAGAATAAAAACCCGCACTAAAAACTATTAAATTAGATATTCTTTCAAAAACTCTCTTTATTCATCTGTGCATCCTGGCATGTGGGCCTCTACTGCATCTACAAACTCTGCAAACATAAAACAAATCCAACCACCCGTTTTCTGTCCGTTTGGTTTTAGGAGTCGTGCCTAAAATAAGCCATTTCAAAAAGTTCCCGTTTGTGACATCACAAACAGGGAAAGCAGAATGGATCCACTTCTCATGTGTAAGCTGCTGCTGAAGGACCACCGGCTCTACTTTGAGCCCCTCCCGGATATAAAAGCTTCTATAGCCATCTGAGTGAGGGATGGGTGGGTGTGGCCAGCTTCAGCTTGTTTTCTTAAAGTAACAGAGTCCTGAAACGGCTCATTCTGGAAGGTCCTGAAATTTTCAAGAATAAAACTGCCTAAATTGCTTTCTGTGAGAGGGTGTTTATGCAAAAAAAAAACTACTATAACTTCAGAAAGAACGTCATAATATGTCTCCTTTAAACAAAACAATCAACAACATCATAACTATCTGTCACCCTCTCCACTCGCAGAGGTGCCACAGTGGGTGAGATGTCACCTGACCTCCACCTCCTCCACCATGAGGACTTAAGGAAGAGAAAGAAGAGAGGCTGTTGACTGACGGGAAGCTGAACATGACCCCGCTCTGACTAAAACTCCACCATGCACTCACTCTTAAGCTATTCTGGCAAAACATCTAAACTTTGTTTTATTCCAGGGCAAGAGAGGTCCTCTGTGTGCCTGCCAACTGTTCATACCATTTAAAAGGTCTAAAAAGCTGTCATGACATGAAAGCTCCTGCTTCTGTCTTTGCTTGGCACATTAGTCAGGGTATTGTTAGAATGAGCCACCGGGGAGGGGAATTAAAGACATTGTCTTAGAAAAATGACAAAATGTCCTTTTCACATTCGCATGTCTAAATTTAAATCGCCTCTGAGCTACGATTATGTCACTTTTATCATCTCCATCCGTCAGAAATCTCCTCATTTCATAATCATGTCATGCAGACTGTAATGAAGATGAACGCCTCTTCCCTTTCAGACTATCGTGCGTGGAAGCATGATCGGCCACGGGGAGTACATCTCAGCCATGATCAACGACATGAGCCGCCTTTCTGTGACCAGTTCCAACTCCTTGCGGAAGAGTAGTCCCTCAGCCAGGAAGAGAGCCCAGTCTCTGGGAAGACTGGGGGAGGTGAACGAAGGAGATGGTTACCAGTACGAGGGCCTGACGCAGGATGATGATGAGGATGATCAGGAGCACTGGAGGGACAAAACCAGGAACATTCACAGTGAGACTAACACTCCATACTTGGGAATGAAGAAGAGCATCACTCTGCAGCCCAATGGGATCTTGCCAAAGGCTAAATCAACATATGAGGTCGGAGTTAGCTCCATGGAGGGACCCTCGCGGCCTGCTCAGTCCCAGAACATCCCAGCTAGTCACGGGCCTTACATGAGCGGAGAGATGGGCAGTCCTCAAGAGAGACTAATATGGAAAAGAGACTTCCAGCTGCCTGGAGGAATGCCACCAAATCAGAGACACATAGCTTGTTTTTACAGCCCTGCTGTGGCTGTGCAGCAGCTCCACCGAGACCAAGGAACCATCACAACAGAGCTCCGACCCAACGCGCCACTGTACATGCACCCTCACAACAGCCCGGGAAGGCCCTTCTCCTCATACGACCTTAAAGTAAGCACCTCTATGCAGGAACGATGAATAATTCATGATGCATAATACATGCATGTTTCTAATGCCATGTGTGTCATTTTATTAGCACCCAGCATGTTGTGCTTGGATGTTGATTTATTTAATTCATGATTTTAGGGTGTTTAAGGAATCTTTAGGGTTCACAGAGATGCTTGGGTTGTGGAACCGTAATGAGGCAGCACACTTACTGGCCTTTGGCTAAAGGTGATTTAAGTTTCAGCTCTTTATTTGAGGCCAGTGTTAAGAAATGAAATGTGGGCTTAAGTGGACTTGTAAATGTTGAAAGAGGATGTGCATGCACATGGGACTCTTAGCAGCGTGAGTCGTGTCAGATGAAGTAGATGCAGAGAAAAAGAGAAGGACTTGATTTACGTTCAGTTTTTAAGTGGGCTGTGAACCCCAGGCACACGGCCAACCCCCTTTCAGCTCTCTCTCTCCTGTTATCATGCAGGCAGAGTCCGTGGTGAGATACCACTCCGGTTTCCTGCCGACCGGCACCAGCAGTCCTCTTGTTGGAGGAATTAGACCTCAGCGGATGGTGCGCTCCTCTGCAAGCTACACTCTGGGTCTGTCACCTAACATGGGGTTGAGGCCCGGTGGACCAGACCCTTTCCTCAGACATTCAGGATGCCCCAACCCTCCATATCCCCGACAGGACAGTCCCTCCCAACCTCGACCTTCTCCCACAGGCTCATTAGCAACCAGTCCTCCAGGCACCTGCTCCCCAGCCTTCAGACCGCCACAGCATCCTGCACCCAGACCACCTCCTGACCCTCCGAAGGTGACACACGAACAGTTTAAAGCAGCCCTGCAGATGGTGGTGGATAAGGGCGATCCACGGACTTACTTGGAGAACTTTGTCAAGATTGGAGAGGGGTCAACAGGGGTGGTGTGTATCGCCACAGAAAAGCACACTGGAAGGCAAGTGGCAGTGAAGATGATGGACCTGCGCCGTCAGCAGAGGAGAGAGTTGCTCTTTAATGAGGTACATCTAAGCTACACTCATAACCTTTTAGCCTTTTACTACTCAGACTGCATCCTTGGTGGCTTCACAAGAGAATTCCAAAGTCTGAAAATGACCTGAATGATGGTGTCATGGTGGTTTTTGTTTATGACTCATCCAAGAGCAGGTTCTCCCAAACTTGTCAGCATCCAGCCAACAAAATACCTGAGGCAGAGTCTGGTGATGTTCAACGACATCAACAAACATACTA
The DNA here is from genome assembly GCF_043380555.1 of Nothobranchius furzeri. Classification (NCBI taxonomy): domain Eukaryota; kingdom Metazoa; phylum Chordata; class Actinopteri; order Cyprinodontiformes; family Nothobranchiidae; genus Nothobranchius; species Nothobranchius furzeri. Next base: position 34,230,967 of record NC_091758.1, read on the forward strand.
CTTCTCTTAAATCAAACACCCAAAAGGATTAGGTTCTCTCTCCGAGACATGCTAATGGCTAGCCTCTCTGATGCTAACGCCAGCCTATCCCTGCTAATGGTCCGTCGAGGAGGTAGGAAATTCAGCTAGTGGCATGCCTAGGCACACTAATGGCTAGCCTCTCCAACGTTAACACCAGCCCATCCAGGCTAACGCTAGCCTATCCATGCTAACAGACAGCAGAGGGAGTGTTTGAACCAGTAAATGACCAGCTGAGGGCTGCTAGTCCCTAGCGTATCTAGTAGTAACGCCGGTAAAGGTTCTATTCCTCAGTAAGCGGCACCAGCCTCTCAGTTACCGGCGCCAGCTTATCATTAATCAGATCAGTAGTTTGCTTCAGAATTTATATAGCCTCCTGCTGCTGGGCAGTAGTCTTCATTTTGGCCCCCGTACCGCGCCATACTACTCAGAGCCCCTTCCTCATCCTTTCCCTGAGCTTCTCAGCTTATAGCAGTCTGAGAGGGAGATGGGTGGGTGTGACCAGCTCCATCTTGATTTCTTAAAGCTACAGAACCCTGAACCACTCATTCTGGAAGGTACTAAAACTGTCAAGAACAAAACTACTGAAATAGCTTTATGTAAAAGAACTTCATAAACATGTTTTAGATCACAGAACTATTATAACTTAAGACAAAAGTCAAAATATGCCCCCTTTAAATAGTGCAAACTTTAATCCACAAACAAAAAATGTGGACAAAATGTCTAAATTCATAACTCTAACGTGAATATTTTGTTCCACAGGTGGTCATCATGAGGGACTATCAGCACAAGAATGTGGTGGAGATGTTCAAGTCTGCCCTGGTTGAAGAAGAATTGTGGGTAATCATGGAGTACCTGCAGGGTGGAGCACTAACCAACATCGTGTCTGAAACCAGGTACTTAGCAGGAGCATGAAAGTGTCTCACGTCATCATTTTATACAAAGAATATTCCCTCTCAGATATCATTACAGTTTTAATACGTGACCACAAGGGGGCAGCATGCTACCAACTGAAGAGAGACCAGTGTGGAATGTCATTGAGTCTTCTGCAGTCAGTGTCTGCTGGTTTTCTCTGAAAATGTAGGATTGTGTACACAATGCATTAAACCTCTATTATATTAAATGTCAGATTTTGGTTTAAACGGGATATTTTAATACTGTAATAATGTGATTCATACATCAAATATGAAGACGTATTGGCCAGGAGTTGTCTATTTAATTCATTATTAACATTTGACTATTTCCATTTTTATTTTAAAAATACCCTGGGGTTAATTTTATTACCTCTGAGGGATAAACACTTCTTTCAAGCCTCAAGAATGAGCCAGCTGTCACAATAAAAGCCAGAACAGTCACAATGTTGACAGAAAAATGTTATCTCTTTGGTTTTTCCGACACAAGCGATCCAAATCTTTGTCTATTAAAGAACATCTTCGTGTCTTCTTTTTAAAACACATTTTTTGCCGTTTCAAAACAACTCTGTCTTCTTCTGCATGTTTGTTGGTGAATTATCGGAGGCACATTAACAGCGTGGAGACGAGCGTCACTCCGCTGTGTGGGAGTTGTTCTGAACTTTGCTCTCTTTATCGTTGCCTTTAATGTGCAGTGATTCATGATTTTTTTCCCCAGCTTTTGGAGCTGTTGTAACTGGTAATGGAAAGGTGTCAAATGTTCATGTAAAGTGTGTGTGTGTGTGTTTCTGCAGGCTGACTGAGGAGCAGATTGCCACAGTGTGTGAAGCTGTTCTGCAAGCCCTGGCCTATCTCCATTCACAGGGAGTCATTCACAGAGACATCAAGAGTGACTCCATACTACTCACTTTAGACGGAAGAGTACGACACGTCATCATTACTTCCGTTTTGGCTCATCTTGTTGGCACGTTAGTTACTTTGTGGTTTTCTTTCTAGGTGAAGCTTTCAGACTTTGGCTTCTGTGCCCAGATCAGTAAGGACATCCCCAAGAGGAAGTCTCTGGTAGGGACGCCCTACTGGATGGCTCCTGAGGTCATTTCCAAGTCACCATATGGCACCGAGGTGAGGAGGCACCCTGACGATCCCAGAAGCATCCAGGGATTCCTCAGCATGTGACTGGAATCTGGCACTGCAATAGAAAATATCTTAAAAGACTCAAAAGAGTCTGGAAATTTTCAAAATGAAAGTCAGAGGATGCTTAAGCAGCTCCAGGAGCTGCTGCAAACAAAATAATGAATATGCCATATAACATTTAACACTTTAATCTCCACACAGACAAATGAGCAATATAAAGTTTTCATTTTGTATTTATAATTGTTAAAATTTATTAAAAGTTAAGACGAAGAAATGTGTCTTCCATTGTAGTTTGATGCAATGGGATATGGCTTAGTGGTAGATTAAACTGGTGACTAATTAAGGTCCAGACTGACATTCTGTGTGAGCTAATGCATTGTTTTTATTTAGTTGTGTAAAATAATCCATCAAGACCGAAGCTGGTAGGTTAAAACTTTGCAGGAATCGGTAAAGAATCAGCATTACCGTTCTTTCTTTTGTGCACCAGGTTGATGTGTGGTCAATGGGCATCATGGTGGTGGAGATGGTGGACGGGGAGCCCCCGTACTTCAGTGAAATGCCTGTAGCAGCAATGAAGAGGCTGAGGGATGAGCCGGCTCCGACGGTTCGAAGTGTCAGCCAGGTGCCGACACGTTCAAATGATTCCTTCTCAGCCAATTCAGTCAAACTAATCTGTGGCTCCCCTCTTATCCAGATATCTCCTGTTCTCAAAGACTTCCTGGATCGAATGCTGACTCGGGATCCCTTGGAGCGGGCCAGCGCCACTGACTTACTGGAGCACCCCTTCCTGCTGCAGACTGGCTCACCTCAGTGCCTGGTCCCGCTGGTGGAACAGTACCGAAAACGCATGTCCCGCTGCTGACCCACTGGGGCTCACGGGCCCAGACTTCAGCCTGCCTATCTCAGGCCTCCAGGGAGGACAGCACTGGGTTCCAGCTCTCCCATACGACCCAGGCAACTGGGCCATCAGCTCAGAGACGCAGACCCAGGCGGCATTCTGCCAATGTCACGGTGGCAAGTTCGGTTGACAGAAATGACGTCATGGTCTTGGCGATGCAAGAAGCACTTTAGGAGTGAGTTAAAGGCAGCATGCAAGCGCTCGCCTCTCAGCTCGGTTTGATCAGATGAATAATTGGCTTCCTTTGACCTTCAGTGAGAATCAACGTCTGCACAACATGGTGGCATCACTCTTCCAAACCTACTCTAAACATCCTTTACAGTGTTCCCAGTGGGCATTATTGCTAGCTAAAACACAGTAGCTCATTGTGACAGAATAAAATTACCTCTACACACTCCGTTGTGGAAATTGGACTCGTTTACACTCTTTTTGCATGGTCAAATGGAGGCACACCTGGCCTGATGTGAATGCTTGAATACGTTACTGGGATGTGAGAGACAATTCCTCTTCATTAGCATAATAATTGGGTGATAAAAGCCCAGCTGCTATGGGGTACTGGGGGAAATCGCCAGTACCAGGATCCTCTTTTTGGTGGTTATTCTTTATTTCTAAAAGGTGTTGTGAGTTGTTTGTATGATGTGAAGTTCCAAATAGAGTTTCAGGATTATAGGCAGATAAAATAATAATGTAAATAGTGAACATTAGGTTCTTGAACCCACTACAGTAAAACGTACTTACTGACAAGCGAGTGTACAGCTGTGTGTGTGAGGATGCAGGTGTGTGTCAGACGGCGTGTCCGACACGGTCTTCCTTGCATTGTGATGGATTTTAAAAAGAAATCACAAGACGTGTGCATTGCTCCAGAAGATGATGTGTGTGACTGTATTATTTGCATTTGTTTGCCTAGATAAAGCACACAGGCCTGGCATGCAACGCTGCAGGGTGCAACGCCTGCAGGCAAACACTTTGCACACGGCCTCTGATGTATTTCTATTCCTGTGTGGATTATTCACAAAAAAAGAGAATGACGTGTTTTAATTTTGTACAAATCAATAAATGAGTAACTCCTTTCCAAATCCGGACATGCTCACACAAACCCAAGTGAGGTCAAAAGGTGTTTTTTTGTGTTTATTAGGAGTTCAGCAGCACAGTCACTGATGACTAAACACAGTTTCTTGAAATGACAGAAGCACTGATGCAGACATTTAGTATGACAAATATTAAAAATGACGTTTCAGTAGCTCAAAAACATATCTGGTATTAAATAGATCGTTTCAAATGCACAGTAACCAAATTCACTTTGTTTTAAAATCACTTTTATATACACACATCGCAAAAACAGCAACAAAAGCAAATGAGGATAATTTCTCAGCAGGTCAGAAATCAAAGCCCATTTAGTATCGGAATGAATAAATATTAAAAGAACACATCCAGCCATTGTGTTGTTGGACTCCGTCCTTTCTAGTCAAAGGCAGACTGAGACGAGTAGCTTTCAAACTCGCACCTCACAGCACTGATGCTGTCAACACTCTGCTGACCGTTGACCTGATGGTGTGTGTGTGAAAAGGGGAAGGTTTCGGAGCGGGACATCCGACCTCTTCCGTTTGATGAGCCAGAGGAACAGTCGATCACCATCCTCATGAACTCCGGAGCAGTGAATCGGCGCAGCAGTCGGGTCCCGAGGCCCACGAGTCCGGGGGCGCGGCTCGGGAGCTTCTCTGACTCCATCTCTCCTCTGGCGAAAAGTAGCTTGTTGTGTCTGGAAGTTGAGCCGAGGCTCTTCTGGGACTCTTTTCGGCTCGACGGAGCCGTGTCATTAGCCTCTTCCTTCTGTGATGTGACATTCTCCTGGAGCGCTTTCACCGACTGCCCCTTGCTGTTTAAAAGAGGTTTTGGCACTGAGACAATTTTGTTGCCATCATTCGTCAGCCCCCAGGCGCTCCCTTGGCATTCCATCTTGTCTATCAGGCATCGCTCATCCTGTAGCGAGGCTCTCTTTAATTTGCTGGCCGACAGGTTCGTGTCACGCACGTCACCCTGATAGGACTGCTTTCTGCTGCTCACGAGGTCCAGGTTAAATGACTTTGCCTTTCCCCAGAGGGGGAACCTCTCTGGTGTTTGGCCTGGAAGTCGAGTATCTCGACTGACCTCCTTCTGGCTCGGCTCAGGTAATGAGTTCGTTATTTTCGACCCCTTCAGCTCTCGAAGATGGCAGTTTTGCAGTTGTTTGGCCGTGAAGAGAACACTATGATCCTCTTCATTCTGTTTTTTCTCAATCTGGGGAGGGAGAGCCCAGCTGTGGCGGTGGTTATCCTCTTGAGACTGGCTTCTGGGACACCTGAAGTGGTTCCATGTTCCACTGCTGTCGCCTGGTTTCATCTGCCCCTGAAATACAGCTGGAAGTTGTTCTTCATTAGCTGGCTGCTTGGAAAACCTCTCCAGAACATGCCTGGGGAGCCTATTGGGCAGACGGCTCTCCCCTTCTGCAACAAGAAGAGGATCCTCTTTACCAGCAACCCTCCTGCAAGGAAAGTTCAGAATCTGGACACAGTGGTGGTGCCCAAAGAAGTTGGCGATCTCTATAGCCGAGTGACCGGCGTTATTGGTCCGGTCCAGTCTCAGTCCGAGTCTTTTGAAAGCTCTCACCAGGAACTCCAGAACCTGGCTGTGTCCAGAAAAGGCAGCGTACATGAGAGCGCTGTTACCCCAGGCGTCAGAGAAGTCTGGGTCAGCGTTGAACTGAACAAGAAGTTTGACCACATCCACGTGACCCAACTCACAGGCGTGGCTCAGGGCGGTGCGGCCGTCCTCATCCTGGCAATTGACATTTGCCCCTTTCTCGAGCAGCAGCCGGGTGAACTTGATTCTGGCCCCAGAGTCTTGGAGGCTGACGGCGTACATGAGCGGGGTGCGGCTGTTTTCTGTCTTTGAGTTGATGATGCGTCCGTCCAAGGCGTCCAGGATGAAGCGCGCAAGGTGGACCTTACCATCATGCATCGCGTCCAGGAAGGTCCTGGTGCCAGAGCCCTGGCGCAGGTCTTTCGGCCGCATCATTTTCAACACCCCCTTGTGGATCTGATCCGACAAATAGGGAGAGGGAGAAGTTGTGCGAGGCTCTCTGTGATGACAGCGAGCACGTTAACCACAGAGTAAGACTCAGAGAGGAGCTGCTTGTGTTTTTATACCTCACTCTCCACATGCCCTCCCCACGTTGCCACGGAAACAAACGTCTGAGGACCATTATGCAGCAGCAGCATCCATTCAGCCCGAGCACTCTCTGCCTGGAGAGAAATATATGCTATTTGAACGGAAAAATGACTCAAGGAGAAAAACATGGTCAGTGCTTTTTGTGTCACAGCTGCACAATTTCATTTTAGTCTGAAGCAAATAACTCCAAAGCTATCATGTTGTTTATGGAACAGTAAAATGTAAAACTGATAGTTTTCCAATGTTCATGAACGTAGGAGTTTAAATCATGCTGCTTTCTTGTTTCCCAAGGTTCCATAAAACATCACTGCCTGAAGGTTGTTTTGTCAGCGGAAAGAGTGAAGCCAATCAAAAGGCAGTGAAAGCAGAATCAGATCTGCTCCTCTTGAACTTGTTTAGTTCCTTCAAACTCTAAAGACATATCTGCAATCTAGCACCTTCTAAAGAAAAATCGGTGACAGGTAGCTCCTCTGGTTCTCGCTTTGTTTCAGTTAATCGACACGTTTGCTCAACACGAGAGACAAGGAGCCCCTAAACATCTGTTCCTCCATCAAAAATGACCAAAAAGTCCTTTTTAATGGTGATCATAAACCTCAGCAGGCTGAAAATGGAGTGGAGCAGTGAAGGAGACACCTGGATGCCATCTAGCTCGATGTTAATCACCTGGCTCCATCAAACCCTCAGCGGGTCTTTTGTGTGGCGCTGCAAGCCACGTGTTAATTCAAACATGGCTGCAGCTTTGTCCACAGATGCTTCCTTCTGCTGCCTTTATCTGTCAGCGAAGACAGATGGGAATAAATGGTTACAGATTATGGAGCTAGGATTGGGACAATATTCAACGTAACTTGTACCAAGTTTTGTAACTTGGAACATGTTTTATGACATGTAACTTTAGTTTTCTAACTTGCAATTCTCAATTTGTACATGTACTTCTTGTTTTGTAAAATCAAACTTTTATTTTGTACATTTACTACTCATTTTGTAACATCAAACATTTATTCAGAAACATGAAACTTTCGGTTTTTACCTAGCAGACTTCCAAAATAAAAAAAAATCAATGTAAATGTTTGAAATCAAAACTCTCAAAACACACATTTCATTTTACAGGTACAAACCTCAAAACTACAGTGTTACAAATAATTTTGTCTCAGTTCTAGCGTTGGTGGGAGGAACTTGGGTGGAACCAATGAGAGCACGAGTCTTAGCTACCAATCACGTTTCTCGAATTCCTGTCCAATCATTGGGAGAGGAGGGCAGGGTTCTGTCAGAGCTGTAGAGAGAGTTACGACACTCCAATATACTCCTTTGGAAAGAATGGAATGTGGAAGTCATGTGGTTCATGTAGCTTCGAATAGTTCCAAACAGCCCCCGCTGCTGCATTGACCGTAGTTCATTTTCGGTGTTTCGGAAGGATTTTCTCCGGTACGTTGATGAAATGTCATCATTTTGTTACATTGTGAAGCGTTAGCTAATCGCTTTGTTTGGAATCCAAAGTTACATGTCATGAAACATGTTCCAAGTTACAAAACTTGGTACAAGTTACATTGAATATTGTCCCAATCCTATAGGATCCTATAGCTCCTTAAAAGATCCTTAATATTTGCACCTAATTTCGTGATCATTGATGCAAACGCTGTGCAATATGAAATCAGAGTCCACAGGTGCAAGTTTCAACAAAATGTCACGGCAATCAATGCAAATTGCTAACAGTTTTAGCTTCACTGGCAGACCAGCAGTGCCCTTTGTAGAGCTAAACTTAGAACACAGGAAATTATCCTCGCGTGTCCACGCAACATCACCCCAGTCCCAAATGGTTAAAAATACAGTGTCACTTCTGTAAAACTGCAGGATTTCCTTGTTAGCGAGATGTACGACCTGCATGAAAATCAGCTCCTCTTCAGTATTCAGCCTGACTGTTCAGGCCAACAGGGCCACAAAGTTCAAACAGCTCTAAGAAGAAGGTTTGCAAAATAAGTTCCTTTTCTGAACAGCTTATTCCTAGCTTTGTGGCCTTGGATTTAATCACACACCTTGTTCACTCAATTAAGTCTCATATTGGCCCAGAATGTTTAAAAAACTGTGCCCAAAAAAACCTCTGCACACATTTAAAACCAGCCAGATCGGTTCAGAGGCCTCAAAAGTAACACTCGCTATAGCGTTACAAGAAGTACCAATTCCAACTTTTTACTCAAATAAAAGTAAAAAAGTAGTGCTCTCAAAACAACTCAAGGCACAAAACTAAAAGTAACGTAAGGTCCTTGAATTTAAAACCACATTTATATTTTTGCTGATTATAAGCAGCTAGGGGGTGTCTAATGCAGCAGATCAAACAATTAGTGCCATCTCTGACCTGATTTCTTGTGCTTTAGTGATGTTGTAATGGCCCCTGAAAAATAGTTTCTTCTGAGAAAATCTGGTTAACACGTCACAAGTTTAGACACTTTGCATGTCCCAACCTCTGGTGGACCAGCATACGATACTGGTTTAGTATCCAGTCACCAGCATGGGATGCTGCTTCACCAGCTAAACCAGCACAATGCTGGTCTATGCTGGTTTTTCCAGCAGGGCTTTGAAGTTTATGTCAGAATTTCTCCATCAAATTTAGCCTTTTGTAACCTTTTATGGTTTGCTTTGCTTTCATTTCTGTGCATTATCTAAATTTAAGAACAAATATTGAGCTAGTTTTATACAATGCTGACCTTTCATGATTCCATTCAGGGGACTAAAAGAATCTGGATTTACCCCTTCTGGTTTTTCAATAAAGGCGTCATTAATAAACATGAGTTGTAATGTGAAATATCATCAGAAGGGCTTTCTGATGCCTTGAATAGAACCTGGTTTGAAGTTGGAGATAAAAACGAGTGGGCTTGATGTCTTTTTGTCTCAAGTTTGACAAGTGAAACACTTTCCTTCTGCCAATCTGAACCACTCAACGAATTACATATTTTTAAGCCCACGGATCCCAAAAAAAAGTCATGGCGTTACTGATTTTCTTTTCTTCTTGAGCTCAGAAAAGATGTTTTCACTGGTTCACTAAGCTTTAGTGACACTGAACTTTGGCGCACTCACTTCTTTTGGAAGATCTGTCGTAAGATTGCCTCTGCACTCAAATCCAAGACTTTCTTGAAGAATGCATTCAGATAACGACTTTTGGAGTAAGGACGAAACTCATTTACATCCAAGAGTATCTCTTGGATGTAAATTTGAAGAAATTAAAATATCTAATACTAGATTGAATGTTTCTGATGCGATCAAAATGACGGAATTAGAAATGTGTTTTTGTTATATTTGCATATAAATGTGCTTTAAAACTCCACAATTTGATCAAAGTTGCTACTGCACATAAACACACACACGTTTGACAAATTTCCACTGTAAATGGATCCTTTTAACTTGTGTTTGATCACATTCCTTAACCCTACAGGGATGATGTAAAAACTTCACCACATACACAGAATATAAAAATCTGAACTGAAATGAATGAAATGTGGATGAAATATTCTGAATGAGGATGACTTGGGACCATGAGACTTCCTAATTGCTCAGACTTATGCAATAAAGCAGAAAACGCCGTGGTAAATACCCCATCTCCCATTCGCTGCGGGCCCGGCTCAGGCCTGAGCCCACTTTGAATCTCTGATCAGAAATTAAAGCCCGTGTCAAGTTAAGGTGTTATCCACAGCTCTAAATATCTTAATTAGCCACCGGGGAGAATGCTCTCCTGATGCTGCATAAATCAACAAAAGTCAGTGTCAAAATACCTGCAAATGGAAACAAAACGCTCAGTAATGCAGCGAACACTGAGGGATTAACTCAGTGCACCGGTTCATTTGAGAGCAAATCCAACGATCTCTTTCATAGAAACTGTTTTCTTAACAGTGACAAAACACGCCCTCAATCTCCAGGGTCTCCTTTATGTTCTGCACGCTAATTTACCTCGCCTGATAATGATGTGGCACAGGCCATCACAAGGACTGAGACAAACAGGTTGTAACTTGAAGCACACTTTTCCTTTTCCACTCCCTTTGCAAATTTGTTTTGAGGAAAATACTCAAAGCTAGGGCACAGTTAGTAGAAGGAACTTCTCAGAACTGGTTAGCTCTCTAATAGGTTTGTTTTCAGAGTCGCGGCAAAACTCCGACAAAGTTACATAAGTCAGCTATAGCTCAGTTGTTTGAGCAGGCGGGGATCTTCTGCAGGGACAACAGCAGTGAAATGATGTATTCAAGCAGAACAATCGCGTGTCTCAGTTCCCTTTAATGCCCTTTTGAGTTGATACAAGGACACAGCAGTCTCGGTTGAATTGAGATTTCACACGCTTTCTGTTCCAGGAAGGAGGCAGCAGCTGGCCGGCTGTCACCGTGTAGCCATGGAGTGTGTATTATCACCGAGGTTGAGCCGAGGTCATGGCTGCTCCGCAGCAGAGAACAAAAATCTTGTTTAATTCAAGAAAATCTTTTAACGTTGACACAATCAAAGCCCTTCAGATGTAATTAAACGTTAATTGCAAACAGAATTAAAGGTTTTGTTGCTATATTTTGTGTTTCAGCTGTTATTTCAGGGTTAAGCTGAAGGAGCTGACAAGTGGCAATCTGCATGGCCCCTGATATGCGATTGGTCATGAGGCAGGCCCGCTCTCATTAATTATTGCCATGAATCATTCTCTCATCTGCCTCAACCAGATGCTAAACACTAGGCTGCTCTTTCAGCCTTTCGGTTTAGAGGAGTTTAATTTCAGCTCTTAAACTGAGACATTTGGGACAACCGTAGATTAACTCCTGCACGGCATTTTCTTCTTCAGCTGTAGATGGGGAGGGAATGCTGACCTGCAGGGGTGTGTCAGTATGTTTTGTACGTTCGCTCTGTGCAGTCCTCCCACTGACACAGCGTAGTAAAACACACTAAACAGGGGTCCTACAAGGGGCAGCGGTGGAAAGAGGAGTTAGGAACAGAAACCTTGCTTCTGTCAGTCCACCCCAGGGCAGCTGTGGCTACAATGCCACCAGTAGATGAATGTGTGTGTTTGTGGGTGAATGACTGGTTTTGTTGTAAAGTGCCTTGTGGGGTGGGGGTGGGGTGGGGGGGGTGACAGGACCCTAGAAATACGTCAAGAGAGAAAGAAAAGAAAATCTAAAAAATGTAAACTTGTTCAACCGTTTATCAGCAAGTGGCAGCATCACTCGTGCACACAGATCTGAACACAGATGCATCCCCTCAAAGCTGCTCTGGCTGCAGTTCTGACTGCTGCGTGAGGACTGGGCTGCCTGTGAGTGCTTTGGGATGAGGAAGTAGAACACGGCAGCAACTGCTGTTTGTTAAAAAGACAAAAGCTGCAATTGCTCAGCCGGTGTAAAATTTAAGGACTTTGATTAAGACGTCAACATACGTGACAGTTTCAGCAGTGAGCGATGTCACTGAGGCGACATTAATTTTTTAATCCATCAAAGTACGCTGTAATTTAATCCATTTGGGACACGAGGAGACATGAGTAAAAAGCTGCGTTCAATGGCCTGAAGAAGCGTCGTTGATCACAGTGCTCAGAAGAAGCATCCGAAATTTCAGCTTCATGGGGTGATTTTTTTTTTCCACTGAGTTGAAACCTATCAGCATGAGTTCACCAAAAGTCCCACCCAGCGACTCTACCAGGACATTTCTGAGTACATAACCCAATACAGGAATGTAGTTTTTCCTGAAATGTCCGCTAAAATGGAGACACTCGCATGCCGTAAAGGTCCAGTAAAATTACCCGGAAATTCCAGAAGTGAAAACAGGCCTAAAATTTTCAATAAAAGCGGAAAAAGCCACTAGAGTCTGATTGTTCACTAAATATAGAGGCGGGCCATTTTCAGTCACTAATCATGAGCTTTTAGACTCCAGCTCAATGAAACACAACATGGCGGCACTTGACAAGAAGATATTTTGAGATCACTAACCATCTTTACATATGGTGTTGAATCAAAACCTCTGATATTTTCCACTTAAGGGCCTGTGAGCGTCCGTGGTTCTGAAACTGTTCAGGAAATCTGCTTGTTTTTGGGTTGAACTCAGTCACATCTAATCATGTGGCTAACAGAGAAGCCACACTACTAACAGGGACACCAGCTTTTGTCATTTACAGATAATTTAGGAGTTCTTGGAATGGAGAGTTAAGCTAATGCAAAAATCATTGAAGCCAGTGGCCCCAACTTTAGGACGAGTCTCAGGAACCGTCTGCCCGCAAGCCCCTGCTGTGAAAAGAAGCGCAGCATCAAAACGAACGTGAATCCCAGTAACACAACTCAGCCTGTGTCTAGAACACTTTTCTGTCCTGTCTCACCTCAGTACTGTTTCACAGCCACCTGTAGCTCCCCCTAATCTATCAGAACTGATGGAAATTTCTCTCCCGCAGTGATGAGGAAGAGATGTAGCGCCACAGAGCTCCCTCTCCGTCTCCCGCCCGACAGGTGCCATTTGTGACCTCGCGGGGCCCGCTCACATCTGACAGCTCAATAAATTGTACAAATGGACAACAAATGTATTTGTTTGATGTGCAACACTGAGCTGCACCTGGAGTAAATGTCCGCCACGCTGTCACATCAAACAACAGCTTTGGCTATTTCAAAGGAAGAAAGGAGAAACGAGCACCTGGAGGTCTTCACATCAAGCGCAGATTTCATTTTTCCGGAGGTCGCAAACATGGACACCGTTTATTTATTAATCTTTTCTCCATAACTTTATCTATTTCTGGTCTTTGAGTGGAAAAGAAACCAAATCTTTTAGCAACGTTGTCTCATTTGTGCATCTTGGACTTCACCTCCAAACACAAACACCCTCCGCTGCACGGGGGACTTCACTACTTTTTGAATGACCTAATGGCCCCTGAGGCCATATCTGTTCCCTCTCCCACGTGCTCGGCCACTCACATTGGTCGGCGTTCGGCGAAAAGTGTCTCTGATTCTTTCTTTTCAAACCACACATTAAATTCGCCCTGAATATGGCTGTTATTCCTCCGATAAGAGGCACTTGGTGACTCAGCCGCCTTGAGTGCTTTAACATAAAATGCATGCCGTTTTGACACTGTGGGTGTCGATATGCGGCTCACAGCTGACTGAGTCCTCTGTGAGTTGCAAATGACATAGAATAATTAATTAATTAGCTTAAATGTCTGGGAATAAAGTAAAATTAAGTTTTGTTTCTTTTCAATTAGGAGGAAATATACTTTCTCAAGTTTCCATGTCATTTTCCAGGAGATAAAATAATATTTAGATGTTTTTTTTTACATTTTTTTTTATTAGTAGAAGAAAAGGCTAACACCACTGTCTGCATGACTGAAGACCAGCTTTTCTTTCAATGGTTTGGCTATTTAAAAAAGGCCATTTGAATTTAATTTGATCGGAGTGCTTTTATTTTTCTTTACTTTAGAACAACCTCACTCAGCTGATTGGATGAGTGTGTTTTGATTCCCTTTTCTTAAAACTAATAATATATATGATGATAGTTCTCAAGTGAACCCTACTGGGTCATCTCCACTTGGTTTCTGTGCTAAACAGTTGGTTTTCCTGGAATATGGCTTTCATTTTGTTGCTTTGATTTTTAGATCAAACATCAAATGTTTGTTAAAAACGACTGAAATGATTTACAAGAGGAGATTCTGGTGTTTTGCCAACGCAGAACTGAAAATTAATTTGTGAAATTTAACATTTTATGACATAAGTTTTTATGCTGAAAATACCAAAAATACTAAAAAGAAATTTTTTCTAGTGAAATGATTCTCTGCTGGCAACATGCCAGAGTGAGCTGCAGCTGCACTAGAAAATAAAAAGTCTGCAAGCATAATCAAACATCAGAACATAATCAAGCAGCAAAAATCTTTGCAAAAGTTCACTTGAAACAAACACAAAAATTTCACTACCCTTGTTTCTCCTGCAACCACTAAACAGAATTAAGTGTTTAATTTTCATATAAATTTGAATGTTGAGAAATCTTGACATTAAGAAACAATTACATGCTAACATATGCTAAGCTAATGGCTTCTTGCTGGAATACTAACGTGTTTAATGTGAAATGAATTGTGGTGTAAAATTTATAAATAATGTTTACTTGCTATATTAGAGATCAGTGTGATCTCACCTGTGGGCTTAGCACAGGGGTGGCCAATCCTGGTCCTGGAGGACCGGTATCCAGCAAGGTTTAGTGGTTTCTCTGTGCAGCAGCTCTTCAAGATCTGCAGGAGCCTGTTAATCACCTGCTGATGGAAATCAGATGTGTTGAAGCAGGGTCAAAGTGATGCTGGATATCTATGGGATTAGATTTGTGCCAATAGGATCAAGAAAAACACTTTGACAATCAAACAAAAATTAAGTCATTGAGAGAAGAAGTAATCGTTTAAAAAAACTTATGATCTGAATCAGCTTCTTAAAATTATCAAGAAAAACATTTTGATGATCAAACAAAATTTAAGAAATTGACAGATCAAAAATATTGACTAAAGAAAAAAATTAGTTTCAAAAGTAAAACTTACTATTTGAATCAACTTCTTAAATTGAGTAATAAAGTATGTTTCCTTTTTTGTTTTCCTCGTATGTATTTTTGTTATCAAATTCCTTAATTTCATTCTTGCTGCTCAGAGCTTTGCTCTCACTACCAGATTTGCAGTGACACTTCCTGGCTTTCTCCTTTGCAATCCCCGAGTTTTTGGTTGCAGTTCTAACACAGCCCTTTCGGGTGGGTGGGACTTCTGAGAAGTCCTCTCCCATAGGACAGTGGTTTCTCTTGAGTGACAGTTCAGTGACCCGGAAGTGATGTAGCCTCCAAGACTTTTTTTTTTCCCACCTCGGTCCACAACATGAATTTTGAGCCCCAGACACGTTATTTCTGCTGTCTGTGGTGTCTACTGAGGATCTAAAGTGAGTATTGATAATATGTTTTATATTTTCTCAGGCGCACTTAGTTAATCTGTAAGTTAAGCCACTTTTTAAGTTGGTTTTAGAACATCAGAGACTTTGCAGCTACTGGAGCCAACCTGTGTACAGCTAACTTGCTACAGAAGAAGCAGCAGGGAGCAGAGCTAACAGGCTGTCAAGGGGTGCTGTTTGCAGGTAAATACTCAAGTAGAACTGCAAGATTCATTCCACTTCGGTCAACAACATGAATTTTGAGCCCCAAGCATGTTATTTCTGCTGTCTGTAGTGTCTACTGAGGATCTAAAGTTTCCATTTCTTAATTTTTGTTTGATCATTAAAGTGTTTTTCTTGATCATTTTAAGAAGCTGATTCAGATCATGTTTTATTTTTTAAACAATTTTTTTTCTTCAATGTCTTAATATTTGTCTGATCTTCAAAGTGTTTTTCTTGATCCTATTGGCACAAATCTAATCCCATAGGTATCGGCCCTCCGCGACCTGGATTGGGCACCCATGGTTTGGCGTGATGTACAGGTGAAACTTGAAAATTTAGAATATGGTGCAAACGTTTATTTCAGTAACTCATCTTAGACTGCCTTAATGTTGCGGCTTCAGTTCTGGAGTGTTCACTTTTCCCTGGTTGTATTGTATGTTGTGTATGTTGTGTCTGTTTACTAATTTCATCAGAAATGATAGGAAATTAAGACTCGGATGATTTTTGTTTAGAACCAGGAGGTAAACTACAAACCTTCTCATTTCCCAGCTGTCTCATTTTTAAGTTTACCAACATCATTATGAACATTTTGAGGGGGAAAAAAGGGTTTTATTCCCTTTTCATCCTTATCAGCCTCCACGACTTCAGATTATTTTCGTTTTTCGATAAATGCAATTTTTTTCATCTACTGAGAACATTTTCAGTTATTTTAATTGAAAGAACACATTTGATGCCTTTTAGCAAACTGTGAGCAGCTCTGCAGAAACGAACCGTTTGCTCCGTCATTTTCAGTTTCCTGCACCTCGAGCTCGGCATCTTTGGGATTATATAACAGTAAAAGCAGCTGCCAGGAAGCTGATACCGCTCTCATGTTTCAGTCCTTTAAACTCATGGTTAGACAGATGCTCCCACCTCCAGTGGGGCCAGGGCCAAGGAGATATTGTTATGCAACAAAAGGTATCAAAAATGGTGCCAATTTTTCAAATCTGAAAATCTGAATTTGTGTTTGCCATTAGAGAGCTGTCGAGGATTACTGTAAACTGTGTCTCTGTGTGTCTGCTGTATGTAGGAGGTGAATATTTGCATGTTTGAGAAGGTGAAGGTACTTCTCACTAACCCTCATATGATGGAGATGAGAGGGTGAATGCAGAGAGCTCTCATCAGCCACCTGATGAGGGCAGGGATTAGGATTGTAATGATATCTAGAGGGCTAAAAGTTCCTAATGCATGAATGCAAAATGTATTTAGAGCCATCATGAAGTCTCTGGTTGTCTTCAACAAGAATTATCCACAGGCTGATGCAGCTTGTGACAGCGCAGCCTCAGCAGGTGGTGTTTATGTGGGTGGTGTGGGTGCTGAGCATTCATTTGGGATGGCATCCACTTGAAGCCAAGATGGACAGCGGCTCATGACTCTACCGCCTGTGGGTCGAGCCTGCTTCCTCACAAAGGAAACAGCCAGAGGAGAAGTCTGGTTTTGCTCTAAATGTTCCATTTTCTGTAATATTGCATTAATCCTGCAGTTTTCACATCCTGCTAGAACCTGATCCAGAACGGAGTCTTTAATCTGCAGAATCTGAGACTTATTTTTAGGTTTACTATGAATTATCTTTGTTTTTTAATAACTTTTGCATGATTTTCTGAACAATGTTGCAATTTAATGCAAATTTGTTGTGCAAGTATTTTTTTTCAGCTCATTTCAATGAGAAAACACAAAATTCTCATAAGAATAGTGCAGAAAAGAGTTGATTTACTCAATCAGCTACGTAAAACTAATATTTTTTACTACTTTTCCTAATAAAAAAATATTTAAGCATTGAAAATATCGATATCAATCAGAAAATGGAGGTGACATACCATGTTCAGCGCTTTGGGCTTCCTGACAGGGTTGCGGAAGGCGCTTTATAAATAAAGCTTTGATTGATTGATTGATTGATTGATTGATTGATTGATTGATTGATTGATTGAAAGCCAAGATCTAAAAGAAGCTTCCAATAGATTTCAGGTTCACTCTCTCAGGCATTGGTGGGTGTTTTTACAAAACAATTAATTTACATAAGATTTATGGATAAAAGTAATCATTAAACAATAAAAATGAAGACAAAAGTGAAACTTTTTGAAGAAAATCAAATGTTTTGGTTCAAACTGTCAACCGTTTTGATGCGTCATTCAGCTGTGAAGCACGGTGGAGGAAGTGTAGTAATTAGGAGCTGCCCCATTTCTTGATTCAGTTAGAAAAGCCTAGTATATCGTTATTTCACATATATCACCTTAATTTACATATTGGTTCCAACAGGATGAAATAGATATCTAAAATGTTTAAAAATGAATTTTCTTACTTTTGATTTTAAGCCTGTTTGACACACATCATTTGTTTCACTCTATCCCCAGAATCCCAATGTTCCACATTTAAAACATTTGATAGGAATTTTCAAATTAATTCCTCAAGAATATCCTTTTTAAAACTAAATTTTTGAGATTCTTTAAATCTGCATGAAAAACAGTGGCTGCTTGGTCATGTTTGGTTCTTTTGATGTCCGTCTTTAAGGAGCCAAGCGTCCCCTGGAGGCTGACGACCCTGAGCCTCTCCTGACCAGCTGGTCTGAGACGGAGGTATCTTCGCCTTATGTAAGATCAGCCTGGTGATTCAGGGCTGACTAGATTCACACTGGAAAGCTAACAGTTCATCTGCTGCTCATGAGGTGGCGAGACTCTCGGGCACAAGATGTGTCTCCCGGTGATTTGTCCCAATCCCTCAAATGCCATTTATGTAATTTAATTCCGAAGAAGGGAGTCACAACAAAGCCAAAAAAGGAAAAATGGGCAGACTTCTGTCGACGGTGACTCAGGGAGACGCTTGGTGTACTAATGAATGCATGTGAGGGAAGACGTGAAGAAACAAGTGGCTCTAAGTGAGATGTGCTGTTAGCAGAGCTGGCATCGAACTGCTTTTACCTGCATTCGCTCTCATCCACACATCTTTTTATTCTGGTGCACTACTCTTGCAGAAGACACTGCAATCATGTGTTATTTTGACTCCGATGAGAAATGATGCTCCAAATCCAGCAGCAAAAGCTCGAAACAGTGAGATAGAAAGACTTAAACAACTCTTTTATGCACAAATCTTTGAGAACTTTGCATGCAGAAAACACTTGGTTGTTCAATAATCCTGAATGCAACTTTAGCATCAGCTGTGCCTAATTTCCATCCACCTCATGCATGTATAAAAAGCTGACATTTGGAGCATTTATGGGCATTTTAACAACCAAATAATTTCTATTGAAACACCATTCAGTAGGAGTTACTCATACTACACTGCAGGTGTTGTTTGCAGCCCAGTTAACTAGAACCAAATTCCAGTTTCTTATTTTTCTTTAAACCCTAAATATGACTCATGAATCCATTCAAAAGATTCAAAGACATCTCGTGCTATACTGGGAACAGAAAATGAAGATTTCTCTTTCCCCCCCCCAATCTCTAGATGGGAACATTTGGTGAGTAAACACCTCACCATGTTCTGTCAAACCTAAACTCACGGCTGAGACGCAGAGGAATGAAGCATCCAAACCAAAGTGTGTATTAAAATATTCATAATTAATAATATCACATATTTTTTCTGAGAAAGGTCAGTGACAGTAAGCTAAAAAAAGACATTCATGCATGACACTGTTTTGAAAATTGACACAAAAATTGTAAATGCTGTTTAGATTTAGTGGGGCTTTTCAACATTTTGGGTTATTTGCTGGAAAAGGCATGAAAAGGGGTTATTTATCATGCTGTGATGAATTGTCTAAATCAGTAAAGAAGTAGCTCAGGCACCAGAAATGAACACAAGTGAAACTTTAATGCAATGTTTCAAAGGGACTGGTTCTGGGGGGAAGGCAGTTTACATCAGTGCAAGCTGGAGCTCCAAAACACACCCACTCTTTCCACTCAGGACTAACTTTGCTCAATATAAAAATTTGAATCAATTTGCATAGAAGAAAGATTAAGATAATACATTTTGAATTCCTGATTATGCTGGATTATCAATTAATCCCAAAACAGCAATGGTTTAGTCTTTTGCATACATGTTTCTTTGCTTTGCAAGACGTTTAATTCCCATCAGTGTCTAAACTGAACTTTATTACTGCACTGGGCTGAGTGCGCTCTTTGCTGTGACCTCGCAGAATCACACACGCAGAAGCAAAGTTGTGCTGAAAGTGTGACAAGTGGAGAAAGTGTCTAACTCAGTCTGCAGTTTGCAACAATCTATTTCTCTTGCAAGATTTATTCGTTTTATTACCGAATTTGAGCAAGAAGGACGATAAGTACCAAGCCGCAGCTTTTAGTGGAGGTTCTTCATTTGGATGATGTTTTTCAATGTTAGCTTCATTTAGGAGTGAGAAGAAGCAGAAATGAAGCATCAAACAGGAGATTAACTCTCCAGGAAAAGCATCTTTAATCACCCAGAGCTTTGCTCACTGAACAATCCTCCTCTACTACTTTTAAACATTGTTCAGAGTTGAAGTCATGTAAGTTTAAAGCTGCAGAGTGAAAGGGAAAATGAAGGCTGCACCTAACCCAGAAAGACGTTTCCGTAAAAGCATTCTCCTTCTGCCTTTTTGGCTCCAGTCTCATCAACAAATTCAGGGAAATGTGCTCCCACACAGACGTTTACAGCCTCCTTTACTTCTGCAGGCAGAGCCCTGAGTTTCTGAGCATGCTCAGTCAGAGCCTCTTGGTTGAGCTGCAAACAAAGAGGACAAATGTAAAAAAAAAATCTGTAGGTTAAATAAGCTCGTGACAGATTTTTACAAGACTTTTTTACTCGGTGCAATACAAATGAAGATACAGTTACATATATGAATGTTAAGTTGAAATCCTCCCACCGTTTCTCACAAAGAAACGTTTCGTTTGGAAGCTTCAAGCTAGTACTACTGCTGGGGCTTACAAAAACCACACCGTCCATCTGGTGTTCGCGCATCAATATCGAAACCATCTCACACCTCTTTTGTCAATAATGACTGCCAAGATTTCTCCAGATCAAAGGAGAACATTGTAACAAAAAAGCCTCTGACATCATTTACAGCGGTGGAAGCGCGGTCTGTTGTTTTCTCAAGTGCCTTCACTGGATGTGTCACTCTGCATCATTACGTAGACAAATGAAAACACAAATGGGCACAGTTACAGGTAACAGTCCAAAATCTGGGAATTGTTTTACTTTTGATTTAGGAAATCTTTTGAGGCAGGAGTGTTTTGACTATAATATCGGCGAGGCTAGCCATTAGCGTGCCTAGGCTGGCCACTAGCTGGATTTCCTACCCCCTCGACGGACCTTTAGCATGGATAGGCTGGCGTTAGCATCGGCGAGGCTAGCCATTAGCATGCCTAGGCATGCCACTAGCTGGATTTCCTACCCCCTCGACGGACCTTTAGCATGCATAGGCTGGCATTAGCATCAGAGAGGCTAGCCATTAGCATGTCTCAGAGAGTCACTAGTCAGCTAGACCTGCAATCACAGTTGTTCCTTTGACAGAACGCGTTGTTATACACATTAACTTTAAGCATATTGTAAAGCTGACAGCCTGTTAGCATTGATTAGGTGCTGCGTTAACTCCATTTTGCTCGTAATTACAGGTTGATGGTGTTTTCTTTTTATATAGTTTGGCTTTCTTGCATCAGAGAAAAAGCCAGAGCTAACTAGTTTGTACTTTTCATCTTTGGATTTTAAATCCCTTGTATTGAATTACAGCTTAATAATTATTTAAATTGTGATATTATCTTTATTAAAACTAAATAATATGTATCCCCCCCCCCCCCACCCACACACACACACACACACACACACACACACATCTAATAGAGTGACTCTCCGAGACATGCTAATAGCTAGCCTCTCTGAAGGTAGCGCCAGCACCTATCCATGCTAAAGGTCCGTCGACAGGGTAGAGAATCCAGCTAGTGGCCAGCCTAGGCACACTAATGGCTAGCCTCTCCGATGCTAACGCCAGCCTATCCATGCTAATAGTCCGTCAAGGGGGTAGGAAGTCCGGCTAGTGGCCAGCCTAGGCACGCTAATGGCTAGCCTCTCCAATGCTAACACCAGCCCGTCCATACTAACGCTAGCCTGTCCATGCTAATAGACAGCAGAGGGAGTGTGTGAACCAGTCAATGACCAGCCGAGGGCTGCTAGTCCCTAGCGTATCTAGTAATAACACCGGTAAAGGTGCTATTTCTCAGTAATCAGCGCCAGCCTCTCAGTTACCGGCGCCAGCTTATCATTAATCAGGTCGGTAGTTTGCTTCAGAATTTATATAGCCTCCTGCTGCTGGGTAGTAGTCTTAATTTTGGCCCCCATACCGCGCCATAAAATAACTGGATAGGGTTTTGGACTATGTCGATACCAGTATATGCGGGGTCTCTTTTTTTGACAGTAAGGGACCCGTGGTCCGGAAGTAGATGGGCTTTTCATACACAAGATTTCACACTGGAAATTTCAATTAGTGTTTCTGGACATGCAAAGGATGGATGACTGGCAGGATAGGGGTACTTCAGAGGTTCAGTCAGATTTCACTTGGGTATGCATCCTTTCCCCTTTAAGCACTATGGCTTTATTATTGCTACAAAATATCTTCATGCAAAAAAATAAATGTTTTCATTACAAGATCAAACATAAACATTTTAGTCGTTGTTTGACTTTAGGTTATAGGACACTATTGATAAATCCATAAAATGGTCCTCTCGGGAAACCAAACCTGCTTTTTTCCAGTAGAAAAAGCATCCAGGAAATTGTTTGGTCAAGACTTTAATTTCTGTTTTTATCTGGTTTTTCTGTTTTAGCAGGCCCACAGCTTCTGTTAAAACCAAACCTTACTAAGTGATGGAAACAAGTCATATTGTGTACCTGGTGAGTCAGGGCCTTGATTTCCTCTAGTGTGGCTTCTTGTTTCTTCATCAGAGCCTCTAGTTGTGGACTGTAGTCAGAGGGCTGTGAACAGTAAAGTAGAAAGCACCTTACTTTTGACGGACGCCATCGACTTGTGGTTTTGAGGAGCATGTTTGTGTGTGTTGTGTGATGGGTATAGACTGATGGTTTGTCTCTAAGTAGATCACCTCCTCATGTTTCTCCCTGTGAGTGTGTGTCCACGTGCCCATGGGACACAACCTGAGCAAGAGGAATCAATACAGTCAAGTCGCAGATTTGGTCTTCGGTGAGATTTCACAGCATTTGCCTTCGAGCTCTCAGTGTTGTGTCAGTGCTGATCAAACGGGTGATTGTGTTATAACCTTTGTGTTCATGATGCAGTCTTTTCTGACCATAAGCCGGTATTATTTGACACTAACATGGGTGAGAGTATGCTGAAATCTGTTCCTCCTGTCACACTTTCTCGCTCTGTGAATTCAGCTACCTCAGGACAATTTTTATTTTTATTCAGTGAAGCTGTGCATCGTTAATCAGATGGGAGAAGTCTGGATGGCCTGCTAAGCTGTTTTAACAATATTAGTAAGGACATTCTGGACACTATTGCACCTCTTCGAATGAAGAAGGTAAATCGTGCTGCTAAGTCATGGTCAACTGAGCTCACGCGGGCTGCAAGACGGGAATGCAGGAGATGTGAGAGAAAATGGAAAAAGGACAAACTGCATGGCTCCCTGATTGCCCTAAGGGAAAGCTGGAAAAATTATCAGGAGTTTGTTAAAAAGGCAAAGACTGACTATTATTCAAAACTAGTCGCTTCTAATTGTAACAACTCTCGGATGCTTTATGCCTCAATTAATGCTGTGATAAATGTGGATAATGGTTTCCCTGCACAGCTATCAGACGACATGTGTACTAGTTTTCTTAGGTTTTTTTTTATTGAAAAGGTGGCATTGTTGCGTTCTGCACTGTCAAGAGCAAATATGCAAACTCCCTCATTTCCTTTGGATAGACATTTAGAGTATTTTCAGCCAGTATCCCGTGATGACTTAGTTAAGTTGGTGGACGTAATTAAACCGAGTGGATCTCCTGAAGACATCATACCACCACGGCTGTTTAAGGAAGTCTTTAATGGAATAGCACCATTAATATTGAAAGTTATTAATAGCAGTTTGGCCTCTGGCTGTGTCCCAATTGATTTTAAAAAGACAGTTCTTAACCCACTGTTAAAGAGATCGGGGTTAGATGTTATGCAGCCTTGCAATTACCGGCCGATTGCAAAGCTTCCTTTTCTGAGTAAAATTCTGGAAAAATGTGTCTATACTCAGTTGATGGATTTCCTAGAAGAGTCTAACATCAAGGAAACTTTTCAGTCTGGCTTTAAAGCTTTTCATAGTGCGGAAACGGCACTGATAAAGGTATTAAATGACATTATGTTGGAAATTGATAGGGGAAATCCTGTGCTACTTGTTTTGTTGGACCTTACAGCTGCGTTTGACACTGTGGACCACGAAGTGTTGCTCCATTGTTTGGAGTATAATGTAGGAATCTCTGGTTTGGCCTTAGACTGGTTCAGATCTTATTTGAAGGATAGGACAGTAAGTGTAATGATGGGTGGGTTTAGTTCTGGATTCACACACCTGCGGCGGGGGGGTCCCACAGGGTTCAATATTAGGACCACTATTGTTTTTGATTTATATTTTGCCACTGGGGGACATCATGAGGAAGTATGGAATTCGATTTCATATGTATGCTGACGATTGCCAACTTTATTTACCCTTGGATTATAGAAGCTACTGTCCCATTATTACCTTAATGCACTGTCTAAATGAAGTTAAGTAATGGTTGACGGACAATTTTTTAATGTCTGAACGAAAGCAAGACTGAGGCAGTGTTGTTTGGGTTACATCGTGATTTAGAGCGATCAAAACTGGATAGTAGGGATACGAATGCCTAACCATGTTCTTCGGCAGTCAACTTAGGAGTGACATTAGATAACGCTTTCACCTTTGACGCACATGTGGGTGCGGTTGTATCGTCCTCTTTTTACCACTTGCGACGTCTGGCCAAAGTGAAGTCATGTTTAACTAGAAAGGACCTCGAGACTGTTGTGCATACGTTTATCACCTCTTGTTTAGACTACTGTAACTCTGTCTTAATTGGGGTGAGACAGAGTACAGTAGCTCGTCTGCAGCTTGTGCAAAACGCTGCGGCAAGATTCCTAAAAGGGAAAAGGAAATATGGTCATGTGACACCCATCCTGGCAGATCTGCACTGGTTACCGGTCGCTTTTAGAGTGTGTTTTAAAATTCTTTTATTGGTTTTTAAGGCATTGAACAGGATGGCACCTAGTCGCTCGCTCCGCTCAGAGAGTCAAAATATGCTTCTAGTCCCCGCAACTAGGCTCAAAACAAGAGGAGACAGGGCATTTTCGGTAGCAGGCCCGAAATTATGGAATGATCTTCCATTATCTGTGCGACTCTTCACGTCAGTAGAGGTTTTTAAGAAGGCGCTGAAGACCCATTATTATAATCTGGCTTTTAAATCTGTGTGTTAACTGATGTTATCTTGTATTTTGCTGTTTTTTGTTTTTTATTTGGTTTTCTATATATTCTTTGTTTTATCTTTCTTTAGTTTAGTCTTGTTCAGCACCTTGGTGACATAATATATGCCTGTAAAGTGCTTTTATAAATAAAGGTGATGATGGTGATGATGGTGATGATGATGATGATGATGATGATGATGATGATGATGATGAATAGACACGTTAATTAATGGATGAATGCTGATTACATTGATTAGTTTGAACTCGTACTTGACCCAATTGTGTGGAAGGTTAAGAGGAGAGATTTTGCCATTTCGATAGAGCTGATTGTCAAGGAGCAGAATCAAATGGACTGGCCATTAACCCAGATAGACCAGGTTTGAATCTTGATTAGCTGACAGAGAAACAAGGGAGCTCAGTGGGTCATCGACCACACATGGATTAACCCGTTTCCCTCAAAACAGCTTCTGAGTGTTGTGTGAGCTGTCCTGTGGTGAGGACATGAGCATGATGGTGTGTCTGTGATTTGGGAACCTACTGTGGGTACAAAGATGGTGGGTGTACTTACAGTTCAGAAATGTGTGTGTTCCTGAAAGCAGTGAGTGGGTGTTTGATGTTGTGAGCTACCTAAAGTAATGTTTTTCTTGGTTTAGCTCAAATCTTCAGGCACCGTGTTTAAAAGGCTAGTGAGAGCCGGCTCTGATACTAACACCCTGTAATTCATGTGCGTACAAAGTAGTGAGCACTCCATTTGATGAAGATAAGCTCCTCAGTTTTTTTTTATATTACTCACACCTCCACATCTGACACCACGGTTCCCGATGAGAAAAGAGTGGTCTCCAGGTTGAGGGGAGGTCTGGGGGTGTGTCCAAATGCAGGGGCTATATCCTTCCAAGTATGCTTTTGAAGGCCCATTACATCACTGCAAAACATCAGGGCTGTCCAAAGTAGAAGAATGCTCAAAATGTGTCCTGGTTTTTCTTGTAATAAAAGCGGACAAAGCGGCAGATGATTACAGTTTAATGGGTAACAATTTACAAGGTACGCAAAATTGTGCTTCGTTACTAGGGAACCGCTTAGGGGATAATGAGTAATGAAGCAGGGAAGAATGGTAGTTAACCAGTAGTTACTGGTGAAAATCTCATCAATCTTTTTTCGGGGTCTAATAGATAGTTATCTATGAACGCAATAAGGAACGAATCCCAGATGAATGTAGTACCTGTGGACTCTCTTTTGTAAACTTCATGAAGGATGCAAATAATTTGCAACATCACAGTGATTTAACATCACTGTTTCATCTTTTCCTCTCCCTGGGCTGTCACCTTACCGTGGTGGAGGGGTTTGAGTGTCTCAATGATCCTAGGAGCTAAGTTTTCGGAGGCCCGAAGACCTCTTATGATGAATTATATAAATGGAAACCGTGTTCCCTTGCCTGGACGTGGGTCACCAGGGCTCCCCTCTGGAGCCAGGCCTGGAGGTGGGGCACATTGGCGAGCGCCTGGTGGCCGGGCTTTCACCCAAGGAGCCCGGCCGGGCACAGCCCGAAGAGGAAACGTGGGTCCCCCTTCCATGGGCTCACCACTCGTGGGAGGGGCCAAAGGGGTCGGGTGCAGTGTGTGACGGGTGGTAGTCGAGGGCGGGGACCTTGGCGGTCTGATCCTCGGCTACAGAAGCTGGCTCTTGGCACATGGAATGTCACCTCTCTGGTGGGGAAGGAGCAGTAAGTATTGGCTAACTACCTATTAGACTCTGAAAAAAGACTGATGAGCATTTTCCCTAGTAACTACTTATTAACTACCTATTATTCCCTGCTTCATTACTCATTACCCCTTAAGTCGTTCCCTTTTAACAAAGTACAATTTTGTGTACCTCATTGTAAAGTGTTACCTATTAATGTCTGCTGGTAAAAAATTAAAGCCTTAAAGGAGATGTGTTGTTGGGGCTTTTGTTGTCGTCATGGTTACTGGGTGACAGGACATGTGCTGAGGTAGCAGCAGCACTGGGTAATGACCATACTTGATACTTCCTGGATGCCTCCCTAGGGAAGGTGTTTCAGGAGACCTAACAGGGCATGCTGGAGTTACTTTATTTCCAGGCTGGCTTGAAGGTTCCCACTGCACGAACTAGTGGGAGTGGCTTGAGAGAGGACAGACTGGATTGCTACTCCCATTAGAGATGTAAGAAAATATCACCAAACTGAGATGTCAACATTTTTTTAGTTGTGATGCTGAATCAATATTTAAAAGCATAGTATCACGTTTTTATTGAGAATTTAGGGTTAGGGTTTACGGTAACCCTAACCCCAACACACTGGACTTGTCTTGAAAGTTTCTGAACTGAGTTTTCCAGTTTATTTAGTCTTAAGATTTGCAAATATTGTCTGGCTTTAGTATCGCAACACACCACATCATCTCCCCTGTATTGTGGTAAACATCGAATTGCCAGATTCTTGCCAATACACACTCCTACCCCATCACCCGGACCCACTGAAGCATTTTCAGTTTTGCATTTGCAATCATTAGGTGCTGCATTGACTGAGTTTGATGTAGAAAACTTGAATAAAAAAGGATTTTCTACATTTCAACAAGCAAAAACAATCACTTACGGCAACATCAGACTGACTTGTCTCATCCAGAAGCTCCACGCTCTTTGACTTTTTCAACCTAATAAAAATAATTTAGTTTAGACAACATGTAAGTCATAAAAGTTTTCAATTCCCGCAATTTCTTTCCTCCCTGGAGGGGACAATTTGATTAGACGATAGTAAAACTGAAAAGAAACACTTGGACGTAAATGAAGGCTGTGAACTTACTTGCACTTCTCGGAGGATTTTAATAGCGCTTTCTTCTTCTCTTTGGTTTCACTACAATGAAAGGGAGAAGACAACAGGTGAGGATGCACAACCTGAAAGGGAACAATAACCTCTAAACAACCTTTTCCCTTTAATCAAGAGTTGCAAGGCTGAGTGTTTATTATGACCTTATCAGAGTTTCTCTACTGGTGTTTAAACACCTGTTGGGTATTGGTTGTCCTGAGATAACCATCTGCCTACTGGGGACTTAGGACAACACACACACGCGCACGCACACACACACACACACACACACACACACACAACTGAAGCCAGCCAAGGACACTGGAAGACCTGCCTGCTGAGATGATTCATTCATTATTTGAGACATACTCTGCAAAATGTCAGGTTTCTCACCTCAGATCACACACACACACACACACACACACACACACACACACACAGAGTCACACCAAAGCATCAGTGCACAGATTGGTCGGACTCAGCAAGGCCTTTTTTGTGTGCCATGTCCCAAATGTGTTGCTCACACCTCTCCAAGGTCTTCAGTTCGATGGTGTGTCTCTCCGTGGCCATCTCCAACAGTTTGGCAAGTCTCTGTCACAAAAACAAAAACAACCTCACGAGTCTGTTTGTGCAGAGCGCTTGGCTTAAGCTGAGGTCAGCTGAGTTGAAAGATACTTTAAAGAAACCAGAGTGACCTTGTTTTAGTCCTGCAAAGACTGAAATCTTACTGAAAGTACCTCAGTCCGATCTAAAAGCTCTTAAGAAAGCGTTGCTCTTTTGCAGTGATCCAAGAATAAAAGCAACAAAGAGAAATAATATTAGTTGCTGCTAAGAGGTGACTGTTTCCTTAGCTTTGGGCAGGATTTTCTGTTTTTGGTGCAAGTCATTAAATGTAACAAAGACCATGATTGTCATGAAAAGTGACTGTTGAATAATGAATGCATGAAAAGGGCTCCATTAGTACAGTGGTCACGTGTTCGCTTTCAGGTCCCAGTTTTGAAAAGTTCAGCATGAAAATAGACAGACAGATTAAAATAATAAACTGAATGAACAAATCAAAACTTGCTGCAGAAAAGTGAGCCTCCAAAGACCAAATTAGAAATATTTTTCATTTATAGGTGCCGATCCTCTGTGATGGACTGGCTCTCGGTCCAGGGTGTACCCCGCCTGATTGCCCATTGACCGCTGGAGCCCCCGACCCCCCCACCCCCTTACCCCCGCGACCCTACGTGGACAAGCGGGTTCAGAAAATGGATGGATGGATGGATGGATGGATGGATGGATGGATGGATGGATGGATGGTGTCGATCCTGTCAGCAAATTGAAGCTACAGTTTGAAGATTGGAAAAATGTTGCCCGGTCGATTTCTGCTGCAACATTCGGTTGGTCGGTACAAGCTCAGGTTCGTTTGAATTACCTCTGTAGCACATTGCTCTTTCTTCTTCTTCAACTGTTCACTCTGTTCAGTCCACAGAGCATTCAGCTCAATCTGCATTTTCTCCTTCTGCTCCTGCACTCGCTCTTTCTTCACATTGTTGTCAGAAGACTTGTCCACTCCCCTGATGGACACATGAGCAAAGCACATTCGTAAAAAATAACGGAGTCAATGCAAACACACCGTGCATCATCTATTTCCTTCTTTCTTCATTTTTATGTTATAAAACCTAATATTTGTAGCAAACAAGAAGCTTCCAGTTAATAATCCTGACCAATACAACTTAGTGGGTCATTAATAAGCTGCTGGTCAGTGCTCTGAATGGAAGGGAAAACTGCGTTTTTGGGTGATTTGACATAAATAAGTGGACAGATGGGTCTCTGAACATCCTTCTTCCACTGATATGATCAAAGGCTCTTTTGTTAAGCAGCCTGCTGTATTTCAGCAGGGAAATGAAAATACGCACTCTTTTTTCTTCAGCGAAGTCTTCTTTTTGATAGCCTTGAAGGAGTCTGAGTATTTTTGCATCAGATCTTCTGTTTTTTTCTGATACTTCTTTTCATTCTCCTTCAGCTCTTTCTCCTGTCGCTTGGTGACCTTCAGATAGTTTTTGTGTAGTATCAGTTCTTCAATTGGCACTGTGGAGGGATCTGCAGCAGGAGCACAAAGGGGTAGGTTGTGGGAATCTTCTAATTTGTGACAGTCAAATCAAAATTTAATAACAAAAATTCTTTCAAAATTGTTTCACATTTTTGCCATCTGTGACCTTTTGCCAAGAGTGCACTGGCAGAAGAGAAAACGTGATGAATGCCGCACATGATGCACTTCACTGTTACCTTAATTATAGGTTACCGACTGAGATGAGTCACCTGATTCTGCAGACTCGGTCGATGCATTTGCTGGAGCGGACAAGGACACTGTGGTTTCTTTTTCAGGTGTGGGTTCTTCGGTGCTGACTGCTTCAGATGCATCCTTATGATCTGAAACAGGCTCAGAAACTGTTTCTTCTTTGGCTTCAGGAGTGGCCTCTGGCTCTGGGGCTTTCTCAGCCTCCTCAGCTGATGAAGGGTTTGCAGGAGGAATTTCACTTGATGAATTTTCTACATCTGGCTCAGTTGCTTCAGCAGGAGTTTCAGATTGCTCGGGTTCGGGAGGAACAGCCTCTTTGACGTTTTCTTCACTAGTTTCAGGAGGAGTTTGGGGTAAATTGTCTGCTGTATTAGTGTTTACTTCAGGTTCAGATGCAGTGTTTTCTGTAAAAGTAAGGAAATTCAGTTATTAAATCACAATCCAAGCAAAAAATAATAAAAAAAAACAACAGAAGTGTCATTTTTAAAGCTCAGACACCAATCAACAGCACTGCCTTCACGTGTTTATTACCTTCAGCGGGGGCTTCGCTGGCTTTGTCAGCAGGGGTTTGAGTCTCAAGAGGCAACTCATAAGGTGAAATGTAGTCAGAGGATGACTGCGGGGGTTAGAATACAGGACATGAACAATCAAGCAAAGGCGGCCCTCTTCCAGGAACACATAATCAGGGCCATTGGAGTTTTACAGTAACTCTAGGAACTTCAGTTTACCTCTTTGGGGGTCTTTGAGGGCTTGTCCTTTGTAGGATTAAATAAAGCATCTGTGAAATCTAAGGGAGAGTCAAACACATCAGTGTTCAATTCAGAAACAATTCAGCACAGAATGTTACAATACAAAGTATTATGAGAGAAAATGTGATAAAAGGAATATGATGCACCATGATAGGATATTTTATTTATTTATTGGCTTATATTTCTAGAGGATAAAACCCCTTGAGATGCACCATCTCGTTTTCAAGGGGGTCCTCCTTTGAAACACTGAAACAATAAGACATAGCAAGACTATCAGTGGCATAAGCCAAAACTAACTAATACAAACAGACCAAATAAATTAAACAAGACAAAAAATATAAAGTTAAAAAAAGACTTTGCTTTGACAACCTGATTATGTGACATCAAATGCCAAACTCAAAAACAGTTACAGATGCAAGAAGATGCAATATGTGAGTAGACAGAATTTTTGAATCGTGAAAAACAAGTAATCAATCGTATCTCCA
The DNA here is from genome assembly GCF_043380555.1 of Nothobranchius furzeri. Lineage (NCBI taxonomy): Eukaryota > Metazoa > Chordata > Actinopteri > Cyprinodontiformes > Nothobranchiidae > Nothobranchius > Nothobranchius furzeri. The sequence goes on from NC_091758.1 coordinate 34,262,008, forward strand.
GTGGGAGTCTATTCCAATCTTCTAGGGCTTTGACACAAAAAGCAGTTCTTCCTGATTCTTTTTTGAAAAAAGGTACAACATGATATGATATGGTAGAACGGGGTAGGATTGGGTAGGGTCAGGTAGGGTAGGGTACGGTAAGTTATGGTACAATATGATATGGTACGATATAATATGATACAAAATGATACGGTACAATACAATGCAAGACCGCAATAAACAGTATGGTACAATGGGATGGGGGTGGGGTAGGGTAGGGTAGGGTAGGGTAGGGTAGGGTAGGGTAGGGTTTGATAGGGTAGACGTAGCATTAAATGACACAAAACAATGAGATAGGATTAGAGATGTTCTGTCATTGGTCTGCCATTTTTATCAGTCGAAATGGTCATTAAAATATAATATCAGAAAATATCTGTATTGGTTTTAAGATATTTACATGCACAACTTTTACTAACTTAAATTGAAGTAGTTGTTGCATAGAATTTTTTAAAAATTGAAACATACATGATAGAAGAAATGTGATGTTAGTGACCTAAAAAGGTTTTGTTTTTCTTTTTTATTAGAAGGGGACCCAGCATATATTGGTATCGGTTTATATTAGTATCGGAAATTAAGAGTCAGACAATATCAGTATATGGATATCGGTGAAATAATAATGAAATTGAGCATCCCTAGATAGGATAGGATAGGATAGGATAGGATAGGATAGGATAGGATAGGATAGGATAGGATTTGATACGATACGATACGATACGATACGATACGATACGATAGGATACGATAGGATAGGATAGGATAGGATAGGATAGGATTTGATACAATACGATACGATACGATAGGATAGGATAGGATAGGATAGGATAGGATAGGATGCGATAGGATAGGATAGGATAGGATAGGATAGGATAGGATAGGATGCGATAGGATAGGATAGGATAGGATAGGATAGGATAGGATTTGATACGATACGATACGATACGATAGGATACGATAGAATACGATACGATACGATAGGATAGGATAGGATAGGATAGGATAGGATAGGATAGGATAGGATTTGATACGATACGATACGATACGATACGATACGATACGATACTATAGGATAGGATAGGATAGGATAGGATAGGATAGGATAGGATAGGATTTGATACGATACGATACGATACGATACGATACGATAGGATAGGATAGGATAGGATAGGATAGGATAGGATAGGATAGGATAGGATTTGATACGATACGATACGATAGGATAGGATAGGATAGGATAGGATAGGATAGGATTTGATACGATAGGATAGGATAGGATAGGATAGGATAGGATAGCATAGGATAGGATAGGATTTGATACGATACGATACGATACGATACGATAGGATAGGATAGGATAGGATAGGATAGGATAGGATAGGATAGGATAGGATAGGATAGGATAGGATGCGACAGGATAGGATAGGATAGGATAGTATAGGATAGGATAGGATAGGATAGGATAGGATAGGATAGGATAGGATAGGATAGGATAGGATAGGATAGGATAGGATAGGATAGGATAGGATTGGATGGGATAGGATAGCATAGGATAGGATAGGATAGGATAGGATAGGATAGGATAGGATAGGATAGGATAGGATAGGATTGGATGGGATAGGATAGGATAGGATAGGATAGGATAGGATAGGATAGGATTTGATACGATACGATACGATAGGATAGGATAGGATAGGATAGGATAGGATAGGATAGGATAGGATAGGATAGGATTTGATACGATACGATACGATAGGATAGGATAGGATAGGATAGGATAGGATAGGATAGGATAGGATAGGATGCGACAGGATAGGATAGGATAGGATAGGATAGGATAGGATAGGATAGGATAGGATTTGATACGATACGATACGATAGGATAGGATAGGATAGGATAGGATAGGATAGGATAGGATATGATAGGATAGGATAGGATAGGATAGGATTTGATACGATACGATAGGATAGGATAGGATAGGATAGGATAGGATAGGATAGGATAGGATAGGATAGGATAGGATAGGATAGGATAGGATAGGATAGGATAGGATAGGATAGGATAGGATAGGATAGGATAGGATTTGATACGATACGATACGATACGATAGGATAGGATAGGATAGGATAGGATAGGATAGGATAGGATAGGATAGGATAGGATAGGATAGGATAGGATAGGATAGGATAGGATTGGATGGGATAGGATAGGATAGGATAGGATAGTTGCAGTGGCGGACTGGCCATAAGTGGGTTCTGGAGAATCCCAGAACGGCTGCTGTGCTCTAGGGCCGGTGTCGGCCTTTCACCCCTTTCACTCATTGGCCTAAGTCTGTCTGTCTGAGCTTATCAGCTCAGCTCAGAAGCGACATCATCAGATGACCTCATTGATGACTTTGTATCCATGAAAAGGAGACGTGTGCGTCTGCAGAAGGCTTCTTCCACTCTTGAAATAGGCTGTTCATATAATCAAGCCTGCAACGTTTTATACCCAAATGGCACTAAGGATAGCCATTTTGCATTGAGGAGGGCCGCAAAATAACCCCCCACAGTAATCGGCTTTTATCGAAGTTTCACGAATCAGACACTAAGTTTAAAGGAATCTGCTGTGAGTCTATAATCCAGTTCAGTCCTCAACCTGCAACCTCAACACTGATGGAAGGCATTTATTCAGTCATGTGTGAACACAGAGCAAAAATATAAACACCTGCAAAGGCAGCAGGGATGTAGTCCTTGACCTCGATGAACACAAAGAGAGCGGGCAGAGTGAGAGGCATGTTGCTCTCGCTGCGCAGGCAGATGTGATGGAAGCCTACAGAGCATAAATACGAACCTCAGTCAAGTTCAGCTCCTCTGAAACAAAAGCTGATCAAAATGTTAGAAAAATTCTGAGATTCTGATGAACTCGGTGTGTTTGTTTAGCTATGTTCTTCAGCGCCCTCCTGACCTGACTGGATGGCATCGACAGGGATGATTCTGTGTCCCACAAATTTTCCATTCTCTTCGTGGACTACCATCCTTAAGGCGGCCATTTCTGGGAGCAGGATCTGCAAGTAAGAGTAAAACACCAATAAATGCACTGCGCTTCTCATTGAATCCGAAGAGCCTTGTTGCCCACCTTTTCAAAAACAAACGGCTCCTCATTCCACACTGGGTTGATGGCGTTGGGTGTGGTGGACCACTTGGTTCGATATTTCTTCTTGGGGTCTCCTGGCAAACCAATCACCTCCACTTCCACCCCAGTTTTCACGTTCTTGTCAGAAAGAAACTGTCCTGAGTAGATCTAGTGAAGATCGATGCAATGTGATGACAAGCAGACCTCGATAACACACACTTCCCTGGCCTAATAATAATTCTGTGAGAAGTTTCAGGGTAAAAACAGTGAAAGAAGATGGAAACCTGCCTTTATTGTCAGTGTGCTTGCCACGACTGTGTCAATCCTGTCACAGAAAGGGTCAAACTTCTTGTCACTACGGCGCAAAACGTCATGTTTGAGGAGGTAGCCTGTTCTACCATTGAATTCAAACAGAGCCATGTTCAGCTGCATGGGAAAATCTAAATAAAGCAAAAAACACACACACAACCCAGTTAGTTTTTTCTTCAGCTGGAGTTCAGATGCTCAGAGGCTCAAAGAGGTGCAACACTGACCTCCTGTGGTCAATTAAAGAAGTTCAGCTTCACCCAAAATTAAACAATAATGCAATGCAAGAAATGTGTGAAAACATTGGAGGGAAACTACTTCATATTTTATGCAATATCACAAGTTATACCCATCGTCTGGTAGTTAAGAGCAACCATTTGGCATCCGACGTTCCAAAAAGGTTGAGGGTTGTAGTTGGATGAATCCATTCTTGTTCCTTTGGGGTAAATCCTGCTCATCTGTCTCTTATTGTATCTGTGGAAAATGGTTTAAGAAGCATGAAAGTGCATTTCTGTTTTGTAACTCTTCCCCCAACTATTTCTGATAGCATTAAACACAAATGTTTTTAGATTAAGGCAGAAGAAAGGTTTCTGTTTGAGGATACTCGACAAATTCAACAGCCGTCTTAGCAATCATGGCCTCCCCTTTGGTCTCCACAAAAGATGAAATGGCGTAACTCTTGTTTTTCTCTGTGAATAGATAAAGAAGTGAGTTGCTCAAACTGACATGGATACATTTTTGGAGAGTTTTAGGTTATGTTTTCATACTTTTGGCGTTCTCGAAAGAGATGAATTTGTTGGGCTGGATGTAGTTGACTATAGATGACATTGCCTCGTACGCTGTCACTTCTTGCCCTGCTGTGCCCTGTTGGGCAGCAACAGGAATTAGCCTTAAGTTTTGACTCTGCTTGTGGTAAAGCAGAACATTTTTCATCACCTACCTCATCTGATGTCTTCATTTTCTCCTCATCCTGTTCTTCTGCATCTTCCTGCTCCTCTGCGTCCTCCAGAGCTGCCTCTCCTTCAGCTTTAGCACAGAAACACGAGTCCGTTAGTGCTTCAAAATTTAAAAGACTACCTTTTTTGGTGCATAACTTAAATTTTTATCAGGTACCCTGGTTCTCTTGAGTGCTTGCTGCAGGGTCATCCTGGGTGGAGGTGTTTGGGTCCTGGGGGGTTTCAGCTGCTGCAGTCTGATCAGTGACTGCTGTGCTGGGTTTTTTATTCTGAGCAGGCGTTTCTGTGTGCCCCTTTTTGTTCTTGATGAGGATTTTGCCCATGAGCTCAGTGGGGCTGGGAATCTGTTGGCCTGGCTTCAGCTGCAAGAGAAAATGAAAGAGAGGGAAGTCAAATATTTGGTTTAATCTTTTTACATGACAGTTCTTCAACCAGTTAGCAGTAAAAACATAACCTAACAAGTTATAATCCAGGTTTCAGACCTTAAATTCATGTAGAGTTAACAGAAAATGTTGCACAAGGGAACTTACGGGGTATTTTTCCAAAGGCTCTGTTAGCAGAGCATCTCCAAATATGGTTTTGCAGTAGTTTGCCATCTTTTCTTGCTGTTTCACCCTGAAAAATATCACAATAACATTTGTCTCGATTCCAATCTTTGGCCTTTTGCGACGCTGAAACCTCCTCTTACACACGCTCTAGCAAATCAGAGGACAAGTTAAAAGATCTTACGAGTCAACGTGGTTCTCGAATGAGAGGATAACCGGATACTTTGAAGTCTTGAAGGCACTTTCTGCAATGGCTTCGATCACATCCTGTCAAATGCAATGAAAACAGTGTTGTTGGTCTTATTTAGAGCAACTTTTATTTGGATTAGATTAAAGAAATAAACCTTGTGTAGGGAGGAAAAGGAAAAAAGCATCCTAAATGATAGAAACACAGCCAGATGCCATAAATTTGTTAAAATTGCACAAAAACTCAATAACATGGAGTTGGGGAAGTAGTATCTGAACATAAACAGAAGTGTGAAGAGTTACTGCTGTTGATTACATGAAAGCTGCTGTAAACTGTGAACTGATGTGTTGTGACCGTGGAGCTGCAGCCCTCCTTAAATGGAACTGTTGGATGTGAGAGGGTGATGGCTGCTTGAATGTGTGTGTGCGTGCGTGCGTGCGTGCGTGCGTGCGTGTGTGTGTGTGTGTGTGTGTGTGTGTGTGTGTGTGTGTGTGTGTGTGCGTGTTACTGTGTGTATTCGTATGTGCATTTCCAGAATAAACCACCTTGAAAAGGATTTCAGTGGTCATTGTGAAGCCATGAGTAATGATGGGCTCTTCTTCTGGAGGTTTCCCCTTCCAGCAGTCCAGCTCCAGACACCGACAGCCGGACAGTAGACACTGACGATACATCTCAGGAGAGGACACGCCGGAGAACTGACCAGCTGCACGGGACAACGGAGGAGAAAAGGGGATAAAAACACACTTGGACAAAGATGGAGGCAAGCGGGGGGGTTGCTTTGGCAAGATTCTAGCGATAGAATATGTATCACAATATGGAGGAGCCGATTTGCTATATTGCGATGCTAAAAGCCAGATGATATTTGTGATTTTTAAGGCTGGACTGAATTGGAAAACCAAGGCTAGACACAGTGGTATCCAACTTGGATAATCCAAGATCTCGTTGCTCGGTCTGAATCAAGGCAGGAAAAACTGCTGCCACCTAAAGGTTGGGGTGTGAATTGCACCACACTAAAGATAAATACTAGTAAATATTTGCATAAAATTTCTAAATAAATAATCGATACAATGCTTTTAAATATTGATTCAGTATCACAACAGAAAATACTGCAATTCTTCTGTGCATCGATGTTTTCTCACAGCCCTTGAAGCAAGTTAAAGGAATTAACTTTGTCCTAACACGGAGGGGCTTTAGCTCTAATCTGCATATGCAAATTGGCAAATTCACTTTATTTTATGATTTTTATCTTTATTTAAATCATATCCATTGCTAATGTTTCAGAAAGAAACCTCTATTATAAAAAAATGAAGCTATATCCTCAAGAGTGGCCCCTTTACTCAACTCATGACAGGTTTTCTAGAGGCTAAGAGCAAAAGGCTTTTAGCTGATGAGTGTGTGACCTGTTAGGTACGTGTTGTGGGAAGACTTGATGAAGTAATGAGGTAACGGTTGATTCATCTCCTGACACTTGGCCAGCTTATCCTGCATCACAACCGAAGTCTCCGAACCCATCAGGAAGAACAAGAGGCCTTCTGGAGAAATCATGCCTGCAGAGGAAGAAACGTCACTTTGAAGAACACCGAGAAAAAAAAGGCTTTGAGTTGATTTTCTGAGTCTTACCTCTGTTGGAAACATTAGCGGTGGGTTCATACTTGTCGATGAGAGCCTTGATCTGGTCTGGACGAAGACGGGGAAACAGCTCCTCGTTGAGACGGGAGTCTCTTTGTTTCTCGTTGAGGAACTTAGTGAAATTCTCCTTCGTCATGTTGGGTTTAGTGGAGCTGGAGTGCACAATGAGGCGCAAAAATCACACTAACAACCCCCCTCGTGGTGCTCAACCCCACCATGAACATGTTAGCATCCAAAGTTCAGCTCTGATTTTTTTATTGTGTGATTTTGTGTAGAAAACACTTCAAAATTCAACCAAAACTGAAAAACAAACAGATGAACAGGCTGGTGCAGCAGCAAAGTCAACATACTAATTGGTGAAGATCTCGTAGATTTCTGGCCGAGGGCAGAGATTGGTCAGGAAGGTCCTGAAGGCGGTTTCGGTGAACACATCATGTTTTATGGTGTCATACTGAAACACAAAGTTAGGATTTTTACGTCAAACCTTCTCTTAAAACAGTTTTTTTACTCAAATTAGAACAAAGTTTGGTTCAGTCTGGATTGCAAATGCCAACATATTTATTGGAAAAGTCATAAACCCCAATTAAGAATAAATCGAGTTTAAATTTCACAAATCTTTAAAAACTAAATAATATTCAAGAGCTGACCTTTCCTTTAGGGAGGTGTGCTGCTGCTAAGGCACTTTCAACCCTCTTCTTGTCTGCAGGAAACATCTTGTAAATACTGAAACCACACACACACACACACACACACACACACATGTTACATTTGATCCAAATGATTTCAAATATTTATTATGGACTTCTGCTCAGTAACCTACTTCTTCACTGGGATCTTTCCATCCTTATTGGTTTGAAGGGAAATGCGGACGTATCTGAGAGTGAATTCACAGAATTTTAATTAAAATTCCCAAATGCACGAGGTGCTACAGGTGAGCTTCGGCAGATTCGCTCACATTTTATCCAGGAAAACTTGTCTGCATGAGTTGTTTCTTGCTGGGTTGTATGCGATTGCCAGAATGTCGTCTGCCCAGCTCTGTGGAAAGGCAAAAACAAATATTCTATAAGACAAACATTGTAAAAGCTATTCACAAAGTTAACACTAGAGGGTGTAAATACAGGAAATGGTGGCAGTCAACGCTGCTCTTAAACAAACAATAGTAATTTTATTACAGCTGATTAAATCTGGAGCCATTAAGTCTAATAAAACTAAAAGAGAAGCAGTAGGTTCCTTATTTGAGGGGGAGCAGCTGCACCGTGACGCAGATGTTGTGTGTGAACTGATTGAACTATTACCTGTGTCACTTTCTCCTTGGAGGCAAAGAAGTTATGATAGGTCAGGTTCACCGTGTCTGGACCTGAGACGATGGTCAGCGTTTTGGCGAGGTGGTTGCTGTCTGGGAAATCCATGTTGAACACGTTGCGTACTTTTGGTTGCTGTGAAAAGCCAACGAACACAAGTGTCTCAAATTTGGTTGATTTGTTTTTTTTTTTTTTTTTGTAAGACTGTGATTTATATTTCTTCCTCTTAGCTGGAGAACACGATGCAAATGGTGACCATGACATGCAAACGTGTGCACAGACACATTCACACGCACGGACTTCTAATCCCACATGAACGAGGTCTCCCCGCGCTCAGTCATGTCTGTAGTGATGATGTCAGCAGCGAAGCAGCTTTTCCAAAATGCTCCAGAGAGGCCCAAACAGGAAGAGCTGCCTCCATCTTCATCCTGAATGGAACGACGCGGCTCTCTCTGCTCCCGTGGGGACCATATTTCCCCTCCATGAGGCGCGATGCTGGTTGATGCTAGTCTCCGTAGGAGCCACTGAGGACTTTAGAAATTAAACGAAGCCACAACCGGCTGCTTTCAGCTCTAAAAGAAAAATCTCAGAGTCGATGGTGAGCCGGTCTGTGGCGTGGAGTGTGTTTGTGCAGCTTTAAAGTCATGTGTTTCTCTGCCTCTGCAGTTGTCCGTGGCTGTTTTTGCAATGCAAATATTCTTCTCAAATTATTGGGCAAACTAGGGACTCGACACCATATTTGCATGCATGCAGGGACACTGACACAGTAGGCAGCCCCCATTTGACTAATCAAAATAAATGTGAATATTACTATGATAAATATTACGGCAACACGCAGCGTGATAGCACTGTTTCCTCACAGCCAGAAGGTCACAGGTTCAACTCCCAGCTACGGCCTTCCTGATAGGAGTTTGCGTTTGTCACCGGGCATGCATGGGTTTCCTCCCTTGGACCGGCATTAAGGCTACGCTCAGTTATCACTAGGTGTGAGTGAGTTTTCTGTCTCATTCATCTCTCCGTGTCTCTGTGATGGACGTGTCCCGTCACTCGGTGACTATAGGCCTCCTTTCCACGCAGGAAGAAGAAGTTATAGAAGATGAATGATTGAAAAATAACCAATAAGGTGACACTCACTTTGGGAAGTTTAGCAAATTTTCCTGTTCTCGTGTCCCGGATGGTTGCAACATCCAGGAACGTCGTCTCCTAGAAACCAGAAGCAGAGTCACATCCATAAGATGCTCAGATTTGTTAAGCGTGCATTTCCTTAAAGCGTCAGCGGCTTTCTGAGGCCTTGATGAAGGAGCGGAGCACTAAATGACAGATTAACACTGACTGGTGTCCAGCTGCATGGTGAACCTGGACCGTGATCAGCATCAGAGAAAAAGCTGCCAAGATGGGAAAAGTGGTCCAAGAAGTTACATACTACACCTGTTCTGCTATGAATTCCACTTTTTATATCACTCTCGGCCTTTATGAGCATTTTTCTGCTGTTAAAATGGATTTAGACACAATTTTTCAGCATTATTGACACCATAGTTTAGTGCAATATGCTTTAAATAATCAAGGTTTACATTTAACACCTGAAAATTAGGAGTTTTTCAGCTTTAAACTGGTCTGTTTAGCTAAATGGATGAGAGATATCTTCTTTCTTTTCTGACCTCCCTAAATGGATTACCTTGCTTTGGTTGACCCAGTAGACGTAAAACCCTTTCGGATCCATCTTCATGGTGACAGGAACCGTCTTTGTGGAGTCCTTGAGGGAGACAAGAATCGAAACATTTGTTGATTTCAGTCGATTCCCATTGAAATCTGGAAGTCTTCACTCACCTCTGACCACTTGGTGAATCGTTCTCCTTTGACCAGGTAGTCTTTGACCTCTGGAGGGTCAAGAAAGAATCTTTTCTTATTCATTTTGTTCTGATGACGTCAGCTTTGATTCGGGAATGCTGAAGCTAAAACAAATCCACCTTGGTCATGATGATCACTTCATCTACCTCCAAAAGATGCACGGAACTGGAGCTTAGTGCATCCGACTCAGTAGCCAGGACGCGCCCCAGCTCGTATGCATTGCAAATTAAGTCAGGAGAAAACGCATATACCAAGACTGAAGCTAAATCTGTGGCTGTCTAACAGCATGTGGCCTTTTATTTTAAGAGATTCACTCAAAATAACAAATTAAAGACTTCCAGTCGTCCATAATGGATAAATGGGATATTTCTGATGCTACAACATGATTATTTAAGTGATTTTTACGTAAAATTTTCTAATAATTGTTCAAGTTTAAATGACTGACATTGTGTTCTTCACAAGAAAGCATATTTCAGCAAGTCGAACAAAACTCAGAATAAGTTGGATGATAACTGGAGGTTGGTGAGGAAATGTTTTCATGTAGTTTGAGTGAAACGACCCTTTAATACGTCCTCCTAATAAACTGTTTTCACACAGGCTACAACTGAGTAATCCCACATAAATACATGATTTACTTTAGCGTGTTCATTTCTGTAAAATGTGAAAACACGACACATGTTTTTACACACTTTCATCGGTATTTCCGTCCCAAACATTTTAGTGAAGGATGCCAGGAGGTCCATCTGCTACGGATCATTCTGTCATTTATAAGTGGAGGCAGGAAGCAGGACGGCCGAATGCTGGTTCAACAAAGGATCTCGGTTATTTGGATATCATTCAAATAAACCTTCTGACTGCACAATATCTAATGCAAACAGTGAGCCAGACGGAGACCACAGAGGGGACATTTGGGAATCACCGCAGTTTATCCAAGATGCTATAAATGTCATGTGAACGTGTCAAAAGGACGTCCTCCGATTCACAGAACGGTCCAATAAAACAAGGACTGCTCATCCCAGTGTGTGTGTGTGTGTGTGTGTGTGTGTGTGTGTGTGTGTGTGTGTGTGTGTGTGTGTGTGTGTTTCTTTCTTCAGTAGCTTTCTATATTTGCGTTAGCACACCTGTGTGCTCCAGACCAGCACACTAAAATATCTGCTCCTTTAATGGAGGACATAGTAATCAGTTAATCAATATGTTTGATTATATTGATATAAAAGAAGATTTTTCTGTTAAATTTTGTACTTTGTTTTTACTTATTTATTTATTTATGATGATAAACGATAAATGACTCGCACTTGTATAGCGCCTCTCAGAGTAAGGACTCAAAAGCGCTTTACACTACATGTGTATCATTCATCCATTCACACACTCATTCGCACACAGCTGCCCTGCGGCGCGCTGACAGAGGCGAGGCTGCGGAGCACAGGAGCCACCGATCCCTCCGACCACCACCAGCAGGCAATGGGTTAAGTGTCTTGCCTAAGGACACAACAGCAGAATTCTCTGTCCAGAGCCGGGATCAAACCTGCAACCTTCCGATTACTGGACAACCCCGCTCAGCCTGTTGAGCTACTGCTGCCATCTGTTTATTTATTTGTGTGTTCCAGCTTTTTTCTTTAATAAACAACACTGGTGGAGTTTGTTGTGTTAGATGAGGTACCAAATAGAAAGTGTTGCCTATGATTCATAGCTTTATATCATTACATTTAGCTCATTTTGTCTTTAAAAGTGAAAATGTGAAAATCACAATTTAACCATAAGAATCACAATGATGTGTCTGAATGCTTTCCACACAAATACCCCAAATTCATTTTAAATTCATAAAGTTTAATCCAAATGTTTAGAATATTATCCATTTGTAAATGTTACTTTTTAAACATATAGAATAAAATCTACATGTTTTTATGTTGAATCTAAAACATTTTATATAAAGTAAAGGTGTGTTATCTGAGAATTAAGAATGACATCTTGTGGTCAAGTTTGGTTACTGCATCCCATTTTATAAACCAAGGAGTCATGCATTTATAAGTAGATAAACACATGTCTCTGTAATAATTAATTGTTGGTAATTGAAAAGTAGCTTGAGATATTTTTGAGCTAACTATTTGTTTCTAATTCCTTGTTAGCATTGTTAGCTCAAAGTTAGCCTCCAGTATTCTTTACTGATACTAGAATAAAAATAAAAGATGCTGTGGCTTCTCAGGGTACAAGAAACAACTTCTGGGTCACTCCTGTTTACTGGCTTAAGATCTTTACAAAACACCACGACATTAATAATATTTATATTATTGTTGTTTGTTGTTTTGAAATTCTAAAATCGTAGCCTTTTCGTTCATGTAGTAAAAATGTGACAATCATAACTTTGTTTGCACTAAAATGTGAGTTATGCAGTTGAACTTCGTAAATGCACACTTCACTGATCACTTAGTGGTCACGCGCAAATACTCAAAAGACGACATTTGGGCTCAAAGTCAAAATTAATCCACGTGTCTCTGGTTTGGGGCATTACGTAATCCATGATCCTCCACTGAAATAATAAATGACACCTTTGTTGGCTCAAAGGGCGCTCTCCGTTTGCGCGCGCGCGCGCGTCTAAACTCTTTCCAAATGTCCGACATGATAATGTCCTCCATCCTGGCGTGAAGATGATGTTTTTTATTTCCTTCTTCTATTTTTTCTTGAGTGTCGCACAGCTGCTGCTTCTTTAAGAAGCCATCGCCCACCTCCTGTCCTGTATTTTTAGCTGAGCCAGCGACTGGATTTGCCGGATAAGACGGACAGTTGTGCACCGTCTGATCGCGCTGAATCGTTTTGATTGATGACATCAAATCACATCCTGTGGATCCGCCGTGGGCCTGCAGCCAGATGTTCCCTGGAAACCTCACATGAGGCAGACATCAGCCCAGCCGCTCTCGGATGCTGAAACGCGCAATCTCTCTCTCTCTCTCTCTCTCTCTCTCTCTCTCTCTCTCTCTCTCTCTCTCTCTCTCTCTCTCTCTCTCTCTCTCTCTCTCTCTCTCTCTCTCTCTCTCTCTCTCTCTCTCTCTCTCTCTCTCTGGATGTTTGATAACCATTATGAAACGCGATGCTGCGCTGGGTTTTGGAAATGAGGCGCAGTGATTTAGACACCAAATGAATTGACGAGAGACCAATCCCGCGTCCAAATCTTCCTGCGGTGTGGAAGACCTTTCTCCTCGGTCCTCTTCTTCCTCTTTTCTCGGACTGGGGATCAGGATAAACCTTCAAGACGGAGGGGGTAGTGGAGCATCGAGGGAAAAACAGGGGCAACATGCGAGAGCGGGACTTCATGCCCAATATGGAGAGAGGCAAACCTGCTACTTACACGGGGGACAAAAAGGCTAAAATGGCTGCGAAGACTAATAAGAAGTGGGTGAGACTTGCCACTGTTTTTGCATATGTGTTATCAGTGTCCTTAGCAGCCATCATCCTGGCTATTTACTACAGCCTGATCTGGAAACCCACGAGCGCATCCTCTTCTTCTGGGAAGCCAGTGGGGCCCGAGGAGGTCTCCCCCACCGCAAACATCTCAATTAACGCCACGGTTCCCACAAACAGCACAGTCCCAGAGTGGAACTCTACACAGACAAGGATACTATCTGTGAACCAGAGCTGGCTGGGCGCAGCCCCGCACAGCCGGGCGTTTCAGTGGGACGACAGCGCGGAACGAGGGTCTGTCTCCGCGCGCGCCGCAGCCACGGAAAGTGCGCACTCTCCGCAGGATCAAGGACTCTACACATCCCCCCACGGTCACACGGAGAGATCAGACACTTTGGATAGTGAGGCGTTTACGACTCAATCAAGAGTAAGCCACCAGTCAAGCACCAGAGAAGCTGTCACTCAGCAGGAGGAGGAGAGGAGAGAGGATGCAGGGACCGAGGAGCCGGAGCTGGATGCTGCTGCTCCTCTCCCTCCGACTTAGATCTGACCCGAGAGGAGGCTGATCGGGCCTCTTCAACCTTAAAACCAGAATGTTTTTACATTCTCAGAGCCGCAGGTCGGATTAACTCATGTTTGCGGATGGATGAAACAGGAGAGCTCCTCTCTTCAAAGATCACTGTTTCCCCTTATTTTAGGACATCTGTTTGCCTTAAATCAGTTCGTGTCTATTTTTGCCTCAGACACCCCTTTTGAAGCCACTTAAAGGATTAAATATGGATATTTTACTAAAAAGTAACAGAACAAGGGCCAAATATTGTTTTTCTCACATATACAGCTTAAAATCACTGCCATGTATCAGCTGGGTTGAAGTCGTTTAGCATTTTCAACCAGTTTATTTTTCATTGATGGATCAAACCCTGGATTATTATTATTATTCTGCATTATTAAGTTATGCTCAGGTACAGTATGTTTATATATCCATGTAAATGTCATGTGTATTTGGTTGTGTACATAGAAGACTGGCATACATTTTGGCCTTGATTAACTTTTAGTGGACTTAGGTGATTTTTATTAAAGCTACAGTATGTATAATAGATATTATTATATCACAACGTCCAAATAAACATCCTTATAGAAAATGATTCATGCTTTTCTGTCAGATTGGGCGCATAGTTTTCCTAATCCGAGCCAAACCAGGGGATATGTTTCAGATTTTTCCCAAAAAAAACAAAGATTTAAAAATGGACAAGAGCTAAATGACTCAGTTCAGAGCGTTACAATGAGCATTGATTGTGGCGAAGGCGTACAACAGAGAGAAGAGCAGTGCCAGTGCAGAAAGATTTACCTTGGGATGGTTTCTGCAAACCTGCAAATGTTTCTTTATTTTAGTGGGGGGGGGGGGGTGCTTTTAAATTCCCACAGGTGTCTGAGCATCTCCAGACGCTGTCGCTCACACTTGAACCACTTCATACGAACACTCGAGTGAACTGAGGAGGGGAAATAAAACCAGCAGCCGTCCGCTCAGCACCATGTGAGGAAGGCTTATTGATTTGAGTGTGAGTGTGTGTATGTGTGTGTTTTGTTGCGCTGTTGAACATTACACAATTGGTGCTATTTTAATTCAGCTCTCTGTAAAAAACGAGCTGCTCGGCTTGAAAGGTTTGGGTTCTTTGCTGCCAATGACAACCGGACTCAGGAAATGAAATCACTTGATTTCCGCCTCACTTTGATGTAGACAGGGACATGCAGGGAAACGAGCCAGCGTGTCTGCTGGGCAGCAAACAGGAAGTCCATTCATCAGAGCAAAATAATAAACACAACAGCTACTTCCTTTTGTGATGCGTTAACCTGTTGAAGCTGGAGGCTACATCTGAGTCAGAGCACGGATGACCTGAGAGCGTTTGAAGTCGTTCGCCTGAGCTAATGATTTTATTATCTCATGTTAAATGAGTGAGATTTGTTTTTCTTGTAGGTAAGAAAAAAACAAGTAAAATCTAATACTATGAGTTCTTTTTACCTTTAAATAAAAACCGTGGAAATTTGGAAAAGGCAAGTGAACAAATCACTAAGTTTTTGTATTTCTTGACTTAAACAGTAGGAAAAAAATGTTTTTGAAAGAAAACAAAAGCTTTTCAGTTTGGATTTTTCTTCATTTATTGTTTAATTTAGGGTATTTTTGTTTGTTTGTTTGTTGGGAATGGAGAGATTTCCTCTGCTTTTAAGTCAAAGTCCAAAAGAAATGTCCTCCTAGACAACAGCAGTTTCCACATGCATTTCAGAGTTCCTGTAGTGAATTATTACAAATACATGTGTTTACCTACTTGAAAACCACATTTCCTGATGTCTAAAGGGGACATGTTATACAAAACTCACCTTTTGCATCCTTTTGTTCTACCATGTGGGTCACTACTGACTCTATAAACACTCCACTCACCCCTTTCTGTCAATGTTGGGATTTAGAAAGGATGTGCCTAAAACGAGCTGTTTCAAAAAGTTCCAATTTGTGATGTCACAAACAGGGAAATTAAACTAGAACCACTTCTCACCTGCAGAGAACCGCTGCTGCTGGAGGAGGAGCAGCTCTACTCTGAGCCCCTCCCAAATGTCTAAGCTTCTCAGCTCATATTGGGGGGGGGGGGGGGGGGGCGTGGCCAGCTCCAGTCTGTTTTCTCAAAGTGACCTCAAATGTCTCATTCTGGAAGGTACTGAAAATATCAAGAATAAAACCAGTGCTTTATGGGAGAACGATTTAGTGCTTGAACATGTTTTGTATCGGCCACAGAACTATTGTCACTGAAGAAAGAAGTGAATTTTTAAGATCTGATCCTTTTTAACCATTTCACTGTCACCCTGTAGACATTTTGCTTCTCTGCTGGACACTTTTGCTTTCTCCTCTTGCAGACAAGGATGGAAGTGATGTGTTCTTGTCTTAGATCCCAGAAACAAGATAAACGTTTAGACTCTCTGCAGATAAAAAGCAAAACTGCAGGCCTAGTGGTAAACTTCGGTTAGATGACTCTGGGCTGATCTCAGATCAGCGTAGCTGCAGCTTGGAAGGAGAAAGAGGAGGTAGAGAGAGTACGAGCGTCTGAGGAGGCGTGGTTGTTACATCGAGAACCGTGACAAGATCAGGAGGGATGACGCACATGCTCAGTGGGGACAGATGACCTGTCAGGTTCTGTCAAGGTCACGGGTCCAGGCCAGCTCAGAACTCACCTCCATCTACCAGCTGCACTGACACACTCAGCCTGTCTCCGTTACCTCACAGACCCAGTCGGGGGAAAGTAGGTTTCACTGCTAAAGCTAGACTTTATTGTTTTGGAGGAAATTAACTCATCTTTGCTGCATGTGGGAATTAAGATAAACTAAATGACATCACAAATGTATAGCCGGAGCATGCAGCCAGGCAGCTCTGGAATAAAATAAGAATAAGACAGCAGTTCCTCCCGGCCTACACTCACTAACACAACAAACCAGGTTTTTTTCTGAGGGGTTCGGGCATTTTGGGTTTACTTTTCTACTGTTAGCTAATTCTGGGTTCCCAGAAAGAGGTGACCTAATGCTAGATGACACAGGCATCCACCCCACTGAAGGGTCCAATCTTTGTCTGTTCTGACAGAGATCCCGTGTGACTGTGCTAGAACCGAACCAGTACTATATGACCATTACCAGTGATCCTTTATTAAAAGTTTAAATGTTTTTATTGTTCTGGTGGGTGTTCTATCATGTGTTCCGACGCAGAGCGTCCTGACTAAAGTTACAGGAAGAGGATATTGGGGACAGAAGAGGTCCTAGTCCTTTCAGTTCAGCTTCTACAAAAGTTTTCTTTTACTGGGGTTTTCAGTTATGAGGCACGTATTAACGTGTGCTTTAGGAAACAGCTCAGCAGATAAATGTCAGGGGAAAAGGGTTTTGGTGCCTTTATTTTGGAGGGCTCCTGCAAAGCTAACATTGAAATGTGCTCATTTTCACGTTGTTTTTTGCTTTTTTATGAATTAGTATTGGTAATGGTGTCTTTTGAAGCCATTTAAAAATGGTGCGTGTGTGTGTGTGTGTGTGTGTGTGTGTGTGTGTGTGTGTGTGTGTGTGTGTGTGTGTGTGTGTGTGTGTGTGTGTGTGTGTGTGTGTGTGTGTCCAAATCATAGTTTTATCATTTGTGCGTCAACCCAAAAATCGCACTGCTAAGCACATTTGTCCATCCATTTTCTGAACCTGCTTGTCCACGTAGGGTCGCGCTGTTGGGGGTGGGGGTGGGGGGGGGCGCTGGTGCCTATCTCCAGCGGTCAGTGGGCAATCAGGCGGGGTACACAAAGGTGTCGGCATTTTACATTATTTGTCTAAAACAACATTTGCTTACACTGAAAAGTTATTTTAAATATGATCAAATATTCTGCAGTGGGATAAGAAAATGTTTGGCCAGAATTCTTAAAACTAACAAGGCACACGGCATATAGATTCATTTGTTAATTTTGAGCCAGGTAGCTTTTCCTTTTCCCTGGAAGATTTATTTTTACTCTAAACAAGATCTTTTGATCATATTAAGGAAAGTTTACCTTACTTCAACTAGTGCTGTTTTTGCAGTGTAAGAACATGTTTTCATTTTAGACCAATAAGATCAAATGTCTATAAAAGCAAGGCTCTTTCACTTTCTTGAAAATCAATTTTTGCAGTGCGTCGTTGCAACTAAAGCAGGATACGCTGAAGAAAATAGACCTCTGTAAAAATTAGACTTTAAGATGTTAAAATCTAAAAGCAGAGCTCTTTATTCTGCTGAAAATCAGGATTATTTTGTATATTTACTGCTGAGTGCAGCTCACATAATCCTACACTGCACTTCAGTCCTCTAGAGCAGCCTACAGGGCTTATTTCCATAACAGCAACACCCCCACTGCAGCGTCAAACTCAAAAATCATTAGCTTTGCACCAAAGTGAGAAATTTTTACAGAGATCATCAACAATCAGGTTTACACTGAAATTAAAGCTGTTGTTTTTTTTAAAGGAGTGCAGAACGCGAGCCCAGAAGGCTGCGTTGGAGATCACCTTGGGAGAAGATAATTAAAACAGTGGCACCTGGGGGACGTCCCACCTGTTTTAACCGCCCTGCAGAGAGCTCGTTTACACGAATCAGCTCCAACCAAGACAGATTCTTCAGCTCGTGTCATCATTTCTCTCTGAGACTTTTATTTCACCTTAAATAAAATGATTTTCTAAAGTTGGGCAACAAAAACAATCAGACTCTGAGATGCAGAACAAACCTTTATTGATGCGGTCTGATTCCTCAGACTTGACCTACAGTGAATGGAGCAGCACAACGCTGACACACTCGTAGATTTCACACGCAGGTGAAACAAAACTATCACCTCCTACAGCTTGCACGGATGTGTTACATCTAACTAATCTATGACGGCATGCAACACTGAATCCCACAGGGAGTTTAAAGGTGACAAAGGTCACCTGTTTATCTAACAGATGCTACCTTTTTCATCTACCCAAGGCCCGCATCCGTTTCCTGGTGAACGGACCGTATCCAAACGTTGTGCCCTAATCCTCGCGTTTCCTTCTTTTTTGCTGATGATTTGTTTTTTATGTAACCTCCACACACATCTGTGTTCTCCACTCGGCGTTACATAACCGTTTACGATGCCGCAGCTCCGACGAAAGCCACAAACACATCTGAGAACAGAGTTCTTGTAAGGCTTCTTATCGTTAAAAAGAAGGAAAATACAGCAAAACTAGCAATAAATAAAAACTCAAACAGAGAAACAGCAACATTCTGCACGTCTGCCCATAAGGCAAATAAATAAAATGGTGCACGCTGTTGCACTGTCACCACAGTGCATGTAATCGTCATGATACAAGCCATGAAATTGAAAGGCATCTTCATTAAAGGAAGATAATGATAAGCAAGGCACAACGATTGGGTGTTTCTTCAAGAAAATATGCTTTTTTTAGCTGTTTTTGTGGTTATGAGAAAAAACAGGAGAATTCCAGATAAATCCCAGTGTTTGGACTGGGAATTCATCAACCATTGTTGTCTTCTGATTGTTTACTCGACCTGAAAAGACACGTTGCATCACGCCTAAACTTCACACAGCTTGTAACGAAGGCTCTTCTCTATAAAATCAGATCAACTTTGTTACACAGCTGAGTTTTTGCTTCATTCGATGCAGAAAAGTAGTTTAACTTCCCCAGCAAAACAAACCAAGGCAACTTCTTAGTTTAACCACTGAAGTTTCCAGTCAGCGCACTCTACTGAAGAAACAAATGAGCTAAAAATGCACTTATGGTAATTTATTTTGATTTGATCAAAAATGACCAAAAGTTGTCGATTTAAGCTTCCACCTTTTAAAAAACTGGAGTTAAGATACATTTTTCTTTAGTTTCTTAGAACAGAAATTGAGTTACTTCCAGCGTTTTGCCACCTGTGTCCAAAATAGCTGAAATGAGCTTCATATGCTAAAAAATAGATCTCCTATGCAACTGGTCTGGTCAGTTTCTTGCTCCAAATATGTGCATTACCAAAAAAATATGTTAAATTATAATAATTTTGTTCAGAAAAAGCAGATTAAAAAAATCAGTCAGTTTTCAGGCAATTCATTCAGATTCTACTTAAATTAAATACAAAGTTTGCTCAAAAGAAGCAGAATCAGGCACTAAATAATCCGACTGTGGCTTTGTTTATTACAACGGGCACTCCTGATATGTGCCTTAAAATCTTCCTACAAATGTAAACATTCAATCATATTGCACTCAGGCAACAACGTTCCCCAAAAAAAGTGTCAAAACAGTCCTGCGTAAAGTGCTTCGGTGTGATCAGTGTTGCCCGATTCACGTGTCAGACTCAGGAAGGACACACTGCAGCAAACGAAACAAACGGCTCTGCTCTGGAAGCTGCAAAAGCATCCAAAGTGTTCGATATTTATATTCCAGAAGGTCAAACGATCTTCCCGTGCTCTCTTGCCTGCAAAATACAAGTGAGAAAACACGTGAAATGACTAATTTCATCTGTATTTTCTCATATTTATGTAACTCAGGCCCACTCTATATGAATGGTGAGGTGGGCGGTTATTGTGTGTGTCCTGGTGGAGATGAAGAGGTTTTATCTGCACTCCATCAGGCTTCAGAGGTGATGACTATACTGGGATCAAAGCTGCAGCTCTGATACATTTCAAATCTCTCCTCATCCATTCCCATCCACTCTATTAACCCCCTCCACACGTCTCCGTGACCCCGGACTGACCTTGTCGCTGCTGGCGGAGTGAGTTGGGTGTGTTTCTCCTGACTCCATCCTCAGGACAGACAAACTGGAGTCCCTCAGCTCTTCTATAAAATAAAACACCATGAGCTCATTTACAGCTAATGGCATCGTTTTGTTCTGAAAGCTGTAGCACACCTGTGTTTGGTCTGCTGCTGTTGCATTTGGACACCTCCACGGGCTGCACCAAGCTCTCGTGCAAGCAGGCACAGGGTTTATTAGTGGGAGGGGCGTTGCTGTTTGCTTGAATTTTCTCTGTTTCTTGCTTCTGGACAACAGGAGGAGCAGAACGACCTCCACCTTTATCCTGAGAACTACCATAGTCCTGCTTGGCACTTTCAGAAGGCTTCGATCCATGCTGGTTCTTTTTGGGTGAGGATGCTTTGAAGGGGCCTTTGGAGTCTGCAGAATCCAGAGAGCTTTGCTTAGCCGCAGCCGCCTGGATGAGATCCTCAGAGAAACGTACCTTCTTCTCCACACCTCGAGATGGAGAGGACTCTGCTTTCTTCTGAGTGACGTTTTCCTCTCTCAGACCATCAGAAACACTGACTTCTCCAGCTGCACTCTCTGGATCCGGCTTTGCTTTGGAGCCCTGATCCTTCAGATCCTGTTTGTTAGCGTCTGTGAGAGCATCACGTTCCTCAAGGAATTCCTCCAGGGTTGTATCAGACGTCTACGAGACAAGATGTTCTTATTTATGGGCTGCTTGAATCTGTGCTGCTTATGCTCATCCTTAATTTGAGCTCACCTGTTGGTTTTCTCCATCATCGTTGTCCTGCCATCTGAAAAATTAATAGTTTAATCTATAAATGTTGGTAAAAATTTGGAAATCAAGTTCAAAATGCAAATTAAAGCTCTCATTCTATTGCTTTTTCATCACATTTGCAGTGGTCTCTAGTATAATTGAATGCCTTGTGAGTCAATTTCTGTGGGGGAAATAAAGCTCCGGCGCTGCTGTTTCGGGGGGGACAGAAAACATCAAGATTTAGATATCTCGCCTCTGATTGGCTAACATCAGCGTGACTCCACCACCGACTCTGCAACGTTGGTTTTATTTCCACAAATAACACAAGCCTGAAGGAGTTCTGCTGTGTGGTGGAGTTGCTAATGCAAACGTTAGCTTCTCCTAGCCGATAAGTGCTCTGCTCTCTCCTGAAAGCTAATTCAATAACTGTCTTCGCCGTCACGAGCCAAGATGAATGTGTCCATGAATGCTAATTTCCCCGCCTATTTTCTTTTAGCGGCTAATGAAGGAAATAGGGGTAGGAGACGTTTTTCACATTTAGCCTGCATGTTAAACTCAGAGTGACCGATCGCATTTAAAAACAAGTAAAAACTGGTTCTCAGTGAACTTGCTCTTCAAACTTTTGAATCAGGGTTGCACCACAAGCAAACAGAACATTGTCTCTCGTCGTCGTCTTCCTCCGCTTATCCGGGTCCGGGTCCGGGTCGCGGGGCGGCATCCCAACTAGGGAGCTCCAGACGGTCCTCTCCCCGGCCACCTCCACCAGCTCCTCCGGCAGGACCCCAAGGCGATCCCGGACCAGATTGGAGATGTAACCTCTCCAACGTGTCCTGGGTCGACCCGGGGGCCTCCTGCCGGCAGGACATGCTCGAAACACCTCCCCAGGGAGGCGTCCAGGAGGCATCCTGACCAGATGCCCAAACCACCTCAACTGACTCCTTTCGATCAGGAGGAGCAGCAGTTCTACTCCGAGTTCCTCCCGAATGTCCGAGCTCCTCACCCTATCTCTAAGGCTGAGCCTGGCCACCCTACGGAGGGAACTGATTTTGGCCGCTTGTATCCGCAATCTCGTTCTTTCTGTCATTACCCAAAGCTCATGACCATAGGTGAGGATTGGGACGTAGATCGACCGGTAAATCGAGAGCCTGGCTTTCTGGCTCAGCTCCCTCTTCACCGTGAATGATCGGCTCAGCGTCCGCATCACTGCAGACGCCGAACCAATCCGCCTGTTGATCTCCCGATCCCTCCTTCCCTCACTCGTGAACAAGACCCAGAGATACTTAAACTCCTCCACTTGAGGTAGGACCTCTCTCCCGACCCGGAGTTGGCAAGCCACCTTTTTCCGGTCGAGAACCATGTTCTCAGATTTGGAGGGGCTGATCGTCATCCCAGCCGCTTCACACTCGGCCACGAACCTACCCAGCAAGAGCTGAAGGTCAGAGCTGGATGGAGCTAGGAGGACCACATCATCCGCAAAAAGCAGAGATGAGATTCTCCGCCACTAAACTCGACACACTCCACACCACGGCTGCGCCTAGAAATTCTGTCCATAAAGGTAATGAACAGAACCGGTGACAAAGGGCAGCCCTGGCGGAGTCCAACCCTCACCGGGAACCGGTCCGGCTTACTTCCAGCTATGCGGACCAAACTCACGCTCCTCTGGTAAAGGGACTGAATGGCTCTTAACAGAAAGCGTCCCACCCAATACTTCTGGAGCGTCCCCCACAGGGTGCCCCTGGGGACACGGTCATAAGCCTTCTCCAAATCCACAAAACGCATGTGGATTGGTTGGGCAAACTCCCATGCCCCCTCCATCACCCTTGCAAGGGTACAGAGCTGGTCCACAGTTCCACGGCCAGGACGAAAACCACATTGCTCCTCCTCAATCTGAGATTCAACTATCGATCGGACCCTCCTCAGAACATTGTTTATTTTCTTATAATTGCAATATCTTAATTTAATTTACTGGAAGTGCTTTTAAATTTGCTTCTCAGCCACATAAATGTCCACGACCACAAAAAGCGATCGGGAGACCGCTGGGAGCAATCCAAACATCCATTTCCGACCTGGATAAGTGGGAAGGAGGAGCTGTGATTAGAGATATCGACAGAAACTTTCTCAGTCACAGTTGTTCTTGTGATGTTTAAATCCCCTGAGGACACACCTCAGCTTCTCTGGCCTCCACCTTCTGCTCCCTTAGGCATGACCATGGACGTAAATTTCACTTTAGAAGTGGGGGGGACACGGGGGTGGGGGCGGGGTGGTATCTTTACAGTATGTTCTAATGGGAAACAGGCTTCAACACAAACGGTTGTTTTCTGCTTGTTCCTACAGCTCAACCAGTGTCAATTTAATATAAAGTAATATTGTTTTTGGATGGTAAAAAGCGCAGGGGTCAAAACTTGACTTTGGAAAAAGTGGGGGGACATGTCCCCCCTGTCCCCCCCCAAAATTACGTCCATGGGCATGACGACAGAGAACAGTTAAGACTTCTAAATGGAACGCGTTGCTTCACTTCCTGCTATCCTCCGGCTACATTTGTGCTCACAACGAGCGTGGAAAAGCTAGAGAGGAGATGCTGGTGCAAACGCTGCCTTACGGGGTTATTTAACCAGCTGCAACAACTAAATCGAGTGTGGTGGCAGATGTGTGCACAAGGGCACAGTTCAGGAAAACTAAAAGGCCTTCCCACATCCTATTTATGTGTCTTAGTGGTTAATTCTCTCGTGGCAGCTGATGTGAGAGGCATCCCCGACAGTTGGAAGGAGTTAAATGAAGATTGCTGGTTGCCACCAACCTCCTGGCCCTCCCGGTCAGGCGATCTTTGCCTTTTGCTTTGCTGCTCATCACAAGCACATTCTTAGCTGCCTTGTCTTTGCCTCGTCTGCCGTGACCTGAAACAGAAAGATTTGATCATTTCTAATCGTTTGGATAATCTACGACAATCAGTAAAAGATTTTCTGGTACCTTTAGAGTCACTTCCTGCCTTTTGCTGCCCTCTCTTTACACTCCGTCCCCCTGAAACATAATTAAAACATCTTTTTTACTTTAAGTAGAGGACTATCTTCCTCCTCGCGTTTGATCGTGGTTCACCTCTGCTCGAAGGCCCCCAGTCTCTAGCAGGAAGACATTTGTCTGAAAACCTGGAAGCAGAAAGGCTCGGTTCAGACAAAGTGAGCACATCTCCAGATGATTCATCACTTCCAGCTCAGCTAAAGGCCACAAACAGGATGCTCCCATGTTTCAGTTCATCTCAAGACATGAATTAAATAAGCGGCAGGACCAGTTAGTTGCACACGTTATGGTTTGCATTCACTGAGAGCATCTATTGGTGGAACAAAAGCCCCATTTCCGCCTGCATTCATGCTCGGGGCCGTTTGTTTAAGCTTCTCCAAATAAGGCAAACTATTCCATCCCTTATCCCTTCGGCTATAAATAGCAGGTCCTCCCTTGTCTCTTTACATTTTGATGCTTCTTAAAACAGCTTGATAAGGGACTCTTGGTGCTGCATCGTGTTTGTTTAAAATCCACCAGATCAGATGTATTTTTGCCTGCAGTCAGTTTGGGGTGCTGTTGTGTGATTTCACAGCGATGGGACAAAAAAATACAATATTTATAGGAAATAATTCTTCGTTCTTCTGATTTTGTAGCAAAACCTTGTGTTTAAATTGTTTGTCTAATACTTACGACTCAGATTTGATCAATTTATACAAAATATGTTTTTTTTCCAGTTTAGAACTGAAGCAAAAACTAAATTAGTTGTTTTATGAGGATTGTTATAAAGCACAGAAGAGGTGGAGCTACTTTAGTATAATCAAGGCAGCAAAGATGAAGGAGTTTAAATATGTGGGACGATTTCTTGAGACGTTAGTTTGAAACAACACAAACCAGGAGGAGCTCCGGCACAGGACAATAAAGAGGTTGCCTACATGCTCTCTGTTTTGTCCACGTCCCACGCCCGTCTCCACTGGCCCTTATCGTTTTTGTGTCGCGCCACCCTCTCCCTGTCGATCTGTTCACGCTCCTTCTTCCACCGCAGGTACTCCTCCTGCTCCTCCCGGGACGTCGGGACGTTGAGGTCTGCGAGGGTCTGCAGGTTCTCCGACTCCTACTTGGACACAAAGCGCCTCCTTTAATGCGTAAAAATGTTAAAAACACAGAATCGTTTATGAAATGCATTTGAAGCACAAACAGAGGGTCCAAGTTCACATCAAACTCAGATAAGATGACAAACGTTTTTTATTTTTATGAATTTATGTTCCTGATTTAAGATTGAACCATAAAAACAAACATTTTACACATCTTCTTGAATTCAAACCATAATAAAAAGAAATAAAAAACTAAAAAGATGTCCTCCCCTTGACTCAGACTGTAACACACAATGCTGGAGATAATTTCCCTTCATGCTTGGACCAATCACCGCCAAGTAAACACGTTGCCTTTCTGCATACTGTTAGTGGAGAACACAGCATCTGTGCTCATCCCTCTGTTTGTCGTTTTTCTCTCCACCTCCCTGATCTGCAGCCCCCAGAGGACCTCCAGGGTCACACGGGAAGTCATTCTCACATGTTCCAACAGGCCAGCCCCGGCTGCCGCCCAGGCCGCTAATTAAAACTCATCATTTCCTTCATTTGTTGGAAATTGCCAGGAGCTGAGACAGGTAGATGTGGACGAATGATGCAGATCTGCACTAAAATATCATCAAACCAAACATGTTTAGAGAAGACCTGCAAACTAAAACTCTTCTGACTTTTATCTCCTAGAAAAAATGCTCAAATAAAACAAAAGAGAAACAAATGACTGCGCCTGGACTGCGGAGCAGCAAAGGCAAACAGAACAGAATAACCTGTCTGTGGTGAATCTATTTTGTGCCTTTGAAGCCTCTCCTCCCTGCCTCCCCAGTCGGCCTGTTTATCACACGCCTGATCTGTGAGACAGCTCTGAGCGGCGGTAACACGCGAGCTGGCGGGATGCAGATGGGAAAAACAACTGGAAAAGGGGAGCGTGCATGACAACGCGTTGGGGAGGGGGGGGGGGCTGCTGCACATGTATGGAGAGTGATCTAAGCCTAACCAGACGTGAGACTTCACCGTCACGTGGCTTTTCTCAAACCTGAGAGATCTAAGTGTAGATTTGTGCATTTAACCTGTCGTTATTTTACCTGGCACTGCTCTGGCGCCTCACTCTGCTCCTCAGTGGGCCTCTGACCTTGGTTGACCTCCTCCTGTCAGAGGAAAGAGAGAGAATGAGAAAAAATACGAGCACAACGAAAGGATGACACAGCGAATGACTGTAAAGAGTCACATCTGTGCTGCTATAAGCAATTAAATAAAGCCATGGGAGGACACAAACTCTTCTTTTAGAGAAAACTGAGAGTCCTCCGCTGCCCTCAGGTGGTTCAGGAGTGTAACAGCATGGCTGCAGACAATTATCCACACTAAAAAGGCTGATGTTGACTTGTAAAATCAAATGTACCTCATCACAGGTATATAATTAGACTGTGTCTGACTAAAAACATCTGGAGTGCAAATTAGTGTGTCGTGTTGCCATCAGAAGCAAAACGTGAAAACTGCAAAGAGAAAAATGTCAATTAAGGCAGATTGGTCTGGCACGAAGTCCATCTCCAGATGCAGTCACAGCCCGTAAAGAGCTTGGACGTCCTCCTGTCTGTCCCCTAACACATTCCTGGCAGCGTGCCAGCTTGTCTTGGGCAGCATAATGAGGCTTTTCATAGCAAGGAGGCAGTTGAATGTTAATTAGATCAAATCAGCCCTTTCAGAGTAGCGCAGACCACTTAAAGTTTCAGAGAAGAGGCACGGAGACGGGAAACAGACAGACGGTTGGTGCAAGTCCCCCCTGACTCTTCCTCCCTTCTCACTCCTCTCTCCATTCGCACGTCTTCACTCCCGTCTGTCTCTCCTGTCAGGGAGACTCAGATATGAAATCTAATTGGGACACACCCCGCAGACTCGTGAGAAACAGACTTTAGGGGTGGGGGGGTGTCAGAATGAAGCTTACTTCAGGTGAAAAGATGCAGGATGTAAACGCTGACCGTGTGGAGGCAAGGCCTCACACTGAGGGCGGGCTGCTGTTCAGATGCTGACTCAGTCCACGTGATAAATACAGGCACAGACCAAGTGGGCCAGAAATACGACAACGAAACAGAACGCTGTGTTCAGTCCCTGGATTTAGTGAAAAGTGACCCGGGGAGCAGCGCAGCCAATCGGAGGAGCGGACGCATATTTAGACACAGCTTTTATGTCTGTGTTTAGAGTTGCGAGGGACTGTTCTGCAGCGTACTGGCTCTAAAAGTGTGTGTGTGTGTGTGTGTGTGTGTGTGTGTGTGTGTGTGTGTGTGTGTGTGTGTGTGTGTGTGTGTGTGTGTGTGTGTGTGTGTGTGTGTGTGTGTGTGTGTGTGTGTGTGTGTGTGTGTGTGTGTGTGTGTTTTCAGGTTAGGGTCAGACCTTTTAGGTCTAGGGGAAAAAACCACAAAGAGCAAAATAAATGTAGCTCACTTAATTTTTTTAACTCTTGGAAATTTGAAGTTTCAAGATGCATAAATCTGTGTCCAAAAACTAAATGACCCTTTAATGCTTGACATAATTAGATAATGTGACATTTTTATGTAACAATCATGATTTCTGTTGCAGCATTTTACTTTTAAATCAAATTCTGTGTATCACGTTCACAAATTGTCCTTTTTCATAAATATTTCTCATCAACGTCTATTCTAAATATTTCTGTTGGCTTGAAATTTTGAATGTTATTTTACATAACCTGTGGTCGACGCGCCATCTAGTCATGCGCCATCTAGAAGTACCGCAGCTGTTTAGGGACATAGGATGATATAATGCTCCGTGTTTTGCGTTTGCGCTTTGACGTGACAATCCTCTCTCTCTAAAAGTTGTGCGGGGATGGCGCCGGTTCTTTCTGTGGGAGCCTTGCTGGTTTGGGGAAACTCTGCTGCCACCCCTGGGTTGCTTGCCCTGCTCTAACTACATGTGATCGCTGGACTGAAAGCTGGAAGTCATTCATAACTGTGGCACGGCTGCAGGGGAGAGGGAGACGAGTGCCTTTTGGATGCGCTGTAATACCTAATCTGAACTGTGTGGCGCTAATGAGTCAAATATTTTTACAAACTGGGGCAAAGTTTGCAGCAAGGTTGTTCACGAGTTGTAATTTCACTTTCAAACAGTAGGGGGAGAAGTGAGAAACTTACTATGTAGTTGTGTTTTTATCAGTATGCTGGGTTTGTTTCATGGTTCTGTGAACAAATTAAAATAATAATCGTGAGTCAGATTAAGACCAACAGCTGCGTTAGCAGGCCCCCTCTCCCTGACCCAACTGCAGTAAGTCAGCTTCAGTCCGCCTCCTTTCTGCGGTTTCATTGTGCTCTGACAGCGGCGGGGAAGGGCCAGCCGACATGTCTGACATCTATGTTAAACACATGGGGTGGACAAACAACGCCGGGGTGTGAGACAGCAGGGGTTGTAACTACTGAAGAGTTTAAATCCGACCTGTGCTGCTGCTGCTGCTGCTGCTGCTGATGCTGATGATGTTTCTTTCCTGGTCGACTGAGACGTCTGCTTTCCTCGTCCTGTTGACTCCACACTCCTCGTCTGTCCATCACATGCGGGACTCTTAAGATCTGAAGAACCCGGTCTCTTCTCTGCTCTCTCGCTCACCACCCTCTTACCCTGCAGAGACACTCATTTTAATTGCAAAATAATAAAAATGACTTTTGTTTTTTGTTTGGGGGGAGGGGGTTAATCTCAAACTCTTTAGCAGAATTTGAAGAAATTATTCAAGATGGTGAAATGTAGTCATTTCTGGATTATTTTGACTTTCAGCTCAAACGTCTTGATAAAGTTTTATTTTGTCCGACTGGAAAGTGTTGACAATATTTTAGCAAAGTCAAAAAGTCACTCTGTAATGCATGGACGTAATTTTGGGGGGGGCAGGGGGGACATGTCCCCCCCACTTTTTCCAAAGTCAAGCTTTGACCCCTGCACTTTTTACCATCCAAAAACAATATTACGCTATATTAAACTGACACTGGTTGAGCTCTAGGACCAAGCGGAAAACAACCGTTTGTGTTGAAGCCTGTTTCCCATTAGAGCATACTGCAAAGATCCCCCCCCCCGTGCCCCCCCCCCCCCCCCCCCACTTCTAAAGTGAAAATTACGTCCATGCTGTCATTCACCCATTCTTGTTTGCTCCAAGACCAGCAAACAAATTTTAGCCACAGATGACCCGAGAAAATATAAAATGTGGTTTTTAAACGATTATTTCATTTATTAGGGTTGGGGAAAACAGTTAAACCACCCTGGTCCTGTAAAAGCAACAGTCCCCCGTGTTGAAACAGGAACTATTTGTGTTGATGAACCCATCAGACCTGAAGAATTAAAACATCACGTAATTAAAACCTGTCTGACAACAGGGAGTAGGCTAAACCATCTCAAAAGCAACACATCGTGCTCTCTTCTAAAGAAATTTAAAAAACAAATCAACCCAGAAGAATTGATCGTCTTTCTTGGTTATGGTTGAGGTCAGAGGTCATGATTCAACAGTAAGAAAGAGACAAGGGGGGACTCCATGGGAGCAGTGACGTCTCTGGCATTATAAGTTAGGTGGCACAGCTCAACAGTGCGCACACGTGCACGCTCGCGTGCACGCACACTCACAAAGCATCACTGTTGTTCGGTTCTTGCAGGCTGATCTTTCATCTTGAGAAACTTTTCAAAAACTCCTCAGTTAAAGTCCAACACTCCCAAAAGTTTAATCCAGCAATCCCCAACTGGTTTCCTCCGGTGTTCTCATCAACTCTCTTAACCGCCGCTCCGACCGCTACAGCCTCCGCTCCCTATTTTCACTTCCAACGCTGCCCTTTGATAATATTAGTTAAAGCTTTCTGGTTGAATCTCTAATTTTTGTTGAAGTGGCAACGTTTTCTTCATTATTTCTGTTGTTTCTTGTTAGCCAACCAGCAACACCACCACGGCTGCAGCCGCCCACAGAACAGAAACAGAAGCTCACGTGTGCTTTTCTCATCTATCGATTGGATGATCTGAGCTTGGGGCCGGAGTCTCTGGGCCCTACGGTTTACCACTGGGAATGAGTTGAGCATGCGCACTGTGACTTCAGATCTTCCTCGTTAAAAATGGACGCTGACGGGCCGGCACAACAACGGCCCCTTAACTTAGATAAACAAACACGCAAATGTTTTGAAGATAATCTTCTAGTGACAAAATGGGTTTTTACACAAGATTACTCTAAAACAAACCATTCTGTTCCACTGATTATTTTATGCAAGCATAGAGCTCCACAGCGCCATCTGGTGGGGCACGCCCCCCCCCCCCCCCCCCCCCCCCGGCTCCCAATGCAGACATCACGGCATGGGAGAGTTCCAAGGCCACAACCTGTCTCCCATTCATCTGAAAACATTTTGACCTCCAAGACATTTGGGAAAATATTCTGTGGACTCTTGAGACAAGTGTAGAACTTTTTTAGAAGGTGTGTCTCGTCACGTCATTTCAGAACAAGAACCAAGAGTCAAACACGGTGGTGGTAGCGTGATGGTCAGGGCTAGCTTTACTGTAGAACCATGAATGTAGGAGTTTGTCTGACCTTTGACCTTAAACAAGCCGCTCCTGCTGAAAGCCCCTTTTTAAATCAAGGGTGAGCTAGCAATCCTCCACACAGAGGCCAGTGACAGACTCATTAGCAGTTATCTCAGCCGCAGCTGAGTGTGTTACAACCAGTTCTTAGGTTTCGGGGTTCATTACTCCCTCACGTAGCATCAAGCTGGTTCGGATGGAATTTTTTAATCATTTTAAAACAAAATTTTGTAATTAATCAGTTTATTTTTATTCATATTTGTT
Organism: Nothobranchius furzeri; assembly: GCF_043380555.1. Taxonomy (NCBI): domain Eukaryota; kingdom Metazoa; phylum Chordata; class Actinopteri; order Cyprinodontiformes; family Nothobranchiidae; genus Nothobranchius; species Nothobranchius furzeri. The sequence continues at coordinate 34,293,208 of NC_091758.1, forward strand.
TGCTGATCGTCAACATTAAGGCTGTACATTTCTCTTTAGATGGAAGAGGTGGGTTTACCTTTTTAGCTGTCATGGTGACAGTCAGCTGCTTCCTGTGGCCTCTCCCAGAACCCTGAACTGGACTCTCACCTACTCTGTCAGGCCTAGGCTCCTGTTGCCCTTTTTCAGGCGGAGAGCCACTGCTGAGAGGCTTCGTCACCACTACACGACCATCCTGCTCCAAATTGAGGTAAATTGCATTTCATGAGGCACGTATGTATTTTCCAGGATCATGAAGTAAAGCTTCTGATGGAGCTCACTTCTGTAGACTTGCTGATGGTGACGATGAGATCATCGGCTTTTCCCTTACTGCTCTGCAGTGCCATTCCTTCCACTTCTGCCTTTTTCTTGTCCTCTTCCACTTCCTGAATGTAGGAGAATAAAGTTTAATCAGGGGGCTTTTGAAACTTCAATTCTGAAAAAAACACAAGCTTCCCCACCCGCACACCCTGCTCACCCTCACCTTGTACCGCTTCATGAGCGCCTCGTTCTTCCTGCGGAGAGCCTCGATCTTCTTATCCAGCTCCAGATCTCTCTCGTGATCCCTCCTGGGCAGCATGTCACTGGTGGTCTGGGGAGACACGTCCAGCCGATAATCACACGGAGTTGCCTTGAACTATATGGAGGGCCAAACGTGCCATTGTCCAAACCATAAGTAATAAAAATGGAATGTTTTTATTACCAAAATAAAAGATTTTCTAAGCAACAGATATTTTTGTGCTCATGTGGAGCGTCCTGTGGGGCTAGTTAACACTACGGAAGCCCATTCATGCCACTGTAATTAAAAAAAGAAACATGATGTATTAAAACTAGTATTTCTGATGGGATTACCCCTTTTTTTAATAGCAGCACATATATTTTATTTGTTTGTTTGTTCGTTCGTTCGTGTAACAGCGGTGCGTTTGGCTCTTGTTGAATTTTTGCATCTCTGACTTTTCAGTCAAGACCTAAAAGTTGTACGATCATGTTCAAAATAACTTTGTGTCGGGTTATTATTATTTATGAGTTTGAAAAGTCAGAACAATGTGACTCAGTCATGATAATTAACCAGAAAAATGAAGTTGAGGCTCATATTTCAGACATCACATGTGACCTGTAGTCTTTTAGTTTGGCAAGAATGGGGTTCCATATTTCTCTATGTATTTGATATAGCACCTTCTAGAGTCCAGGAACCCCCCAAGGCGCTTCACAACACAATCAGTCATTCACCCATTCACACACACATTCACACACAGTTGGGGATGAGCTACGATGTAGCCACAGCTGCCCTGGGACGCACTGACAGAGGCGAGGCTGCCGAGCACTGGCGCCACCGGTCCCTCCGACCACCACCAGCAGGCAACGTGGGTTAAGTGTCTTGCCCAAGGACACATCGACAGCGACAGACTGAGCGGGGCTCGAACCTGCAACCATCCGATCACGGGGCGAGCACTTAACTCCTGTGCCACCGTCGCCCCATAACATAAATGAGAACACCTCCACATAAAAGTGAGTTATTTAATATTCAGTTATTTATTTCTGGTGACCTGTCCACATAGAGCGGACTAATATTACATGTATGTAATTAACAAGTGTTTTAATTTCTCACTTTTGTCTATTAAAAACACATAATTACTTATCTAGGTACTCTTTTATTTATTTGACTTTGGCACTTTTGGCTTTTGATCCAATTTAGCAGTTTTGACTTTTTATTGAGGATGCAAAAAGCAGATGAAAAGGTTTAGCTAATTAAACATGCATAAAAAACTGCTCAGTAAATTCATGAGATAAGGAGTAAATAAACCAAGCAAAGACAGCACTGAACCCTGTTCACTTAGAGACTAATCAGGGGCTCCACGCACTTCCAGCACAACACTGACGCGTCGTCACAGCCACCACAGATGGAGCATTCATCACCCAGCTCAGTTACACATATGCGGAGCATCCTAAACATCCCGGCCCAGTCAGCAGGGCACGCCTCCTCACACCACACGAGGCCCGAGACTAAAAAACCTCCATGTCCACTCGTGCAGCAGCAGCTACTGCTGTTCCTTACAAAAAGAGCCTCCATGTGACATCATGTGTTGTTTAGCTGAGAGACGCCGGGAATTTGCTCGACCGCTCACAGGCTGTCTGTGCAGAAGCATCAAATAGCTGCAAAACAATGACCTCACTTCCTTTGCTTCGCTGTAACTTAATATTCTCCCTCCAACCTGACCTTCGAGTTTAATATGTTTGGAAATATGATAAATAATCCACGTTATAGATTTCAAATGTTTTGCAAAGTTTGTCCAAATAATGTTTTTGTGCTGAATACTGATGCTTTTATAAGGTTTTCTTTTCACTCGTGAATTGATCTGTTGAAAGAAAAACGTAATGTAGCCGTATTATGACGCAGCCACCACCGTGCTTTAGTGCTTAACTCTGATTTTCATTATGATAAAAACTATCTGAACTCATTAATCCTTAAAAGCTCAGGTGAAGCAACCAGGTCAAAAAGGTCATTCAACAACCAAAATAAAGTGTTAAAAGAGTTTGAAGTATGTGCATTTTAGTAAAATTGAGATATATTACAGAATTACTTTGCGGTATCCTATTAATACCAAAAATGTGCACTGCTTGAAGTTTAACTACTTCTGTGTCTGACAGGTAATAACTCTTAGGGAACTTTTACTCTCTGAGATGTTAAATCTGAGGATTTGAAGCTGCAAAGATTTTTCTTTAGACCTAATTCTGAGAAATGTTTCAGCAATGGAGGAAAAACTGTTGGTGTTGGCTTGAAGTTGGAAAATTAATCGACAAGAAGATGAGTTTGTGACCCTTTCACGCTGCAGCTGTTGTCTCAAACACTAAAGAAAAGAACAGTTAAAGCTCCTGTTCTGGAGTTTGAAACGGCGCTGGCATCCTCTCTTGTTCTACGCAGCTCAGGAGGAGTGATAATAAGAAAAGCTGCCAGTTCTGCTTGTCTGATAGCTGTGAAAAAATAAACAAAATTCTCGCTGCAGGATGTTGGGTCATAGTGAGGGCTCTGAGGAAGCCAAAGTGAGTCAGTCATCCTCCAGCGTCCTACAGTCGAGGTTGTTTCTGTGAGGTGAGGCTGAAACGGGCTGATGACTCGTTGTCACTGTTTTTATTCCACATTACTGCAGCTGTTGTATCTGTGGATCTGGAACAATCAGACCTATCACGAGGAAAAAGTTTGGACTCACTCAGAGAGGAGGCGGGCAGCAAACGGTTACCTCACAGCAGCTCCTGGTTGTCAGGGGATCTAAACACAACACACCATGAGGACATACCACCAAGAATAGGCACGACAGAGCGCTTGACTCTCAGCAAGCCCAATGGCGGAGGAACCAAAAAGAAAGGAGTTTCTGCTGGTGGATGGCTCTGGTGCAGCTAAAATGACTGCACACAGATGGATCTGTCAGAGGACGGACGGCGCCTGTGCCTGGACAAGCGGGGAAAAGGAGAGGAAGGGTGGCCTGCAGTGGGAGCTGCCAGGCTCTCCTCCTACCAGCGTTCCTGTTTCCTCCAGGAGCAGCAGCAGCAGCAGAGAGAGAGGGGAGAGCTGCGTGTGGCTACACCTAAATCTGCGACAGAGCAGAGGGAACCGAACACCAGGGAGAGGAAAAGAGGGAACTCACGGGTCTTTCCATGTCAGGGATGGGAGCCGGGCCAGGTCCAGGAGCAGCAGGGCAGCCGAGGAGGCAGAGATGGCTGCCTCCCGTCCACGATCATGCCTCGATTACAACGAGCCAAGTTGGGCAAGCAGCCAAGATGTCTAACAGATGCACAGAGCTCCCCTGTTAACAGCACCCACCCAGCCCACCCGCCTGCCTGTCCTTCCTCGCTGTGACTCTCCAAACCTCCCCACCCTCCCACTTCTCTGCTCCGGCTCCCCCTCTAAAGCACTTGCTCCTTCCCCTCCTCACTCATCCTAGGAGCATGCAGCTTGAATCCTACTACTCTGGCCACACATCTGACACCAAAACACCACTAGAAACAGCTTTTCATGCTCCTGCAGGCAGAAGGCAGCATATCCACTCACTCACTCACAAACGTAGAGATGTTTTCAGTCATAAAAATGATTTTTAAAGCCGTTTGTTCTTTCTGTGAGGGATTGGACAGCAGAACTGAGCAATACAACAACTAATCAAGCAAATCAAGTGTTCTGTTTAGTAAAATCCTGTCATGGTTTTTCTTTTACTTTTGTATTTTGATATTTTATAAACTTTTGCTTTGAAATTATGCAACTTTAGACCAATATATGTTTTTTGTTTGATTTTTATACAGATTTAGGTTTTTCCGCCTTTGTTATCTCTTAAAAAAAACTAATCCTAATCCTGACATAATCTCACCAGCAAAAACACCCCTGTACCAAACTCAGTGTCTCATGTGCTGCTCATTTCCACAGAGGTTTCAGCAGCTGCTCCCTCCAGCTCCGGGCTACACGTTCCAAATACTAAACAGGCTTCCTAAAGACGGCAGAAGGGGGTCGCGGACAAAAGATTTCCCACAATTCATTATACGTGGCACGCTGCCTGTCGCCAAGTCTGAGAGCTAAGGGACCATGGTGGGAAAATGGCCTGTGAAGATCTGCAGCAGCACAAAAATCAGTCACAAGTTCTCTCTGCACCAAAAGATTTTATTAAGCTGACTCGTATTGATGAAAATGACGTGTCAGCTCGAGTCCACATGTTGGATTTAGTTCAGGGTTAACGTTTTAAAATGATATTACCTGTAAACATGATGCCCGAACTTCACTTTTAATCCACAGTTTCAGCCTTGCAAACACAAAAGTAGTGAATCGTGTGTTTTATAATAGAAGATTATATTCGTGGGACGTCGTTGAGAACCAGAGAAGTCCTTGAAAGACCTCTGACAGTTTTGAAAAGACTCTGATTCAAGGCCACAGTTTGATTCTGCCTCCAGCTGGGTATTGTGTGGCTTTTAGGCGTAATTGCTCCTCAATTTGAGGTCATTTTTGATCCTTTAACGACTGTTTCTGTGTGATTTTGGTCATTTTTCAGCTCATTTTGAACTAAGTTGGGTTTCATTTACTGACAACGGTTTTGATTTATGCATGTCTGCGTGCATCTGATTTTAGTCTCAGTTCGGTCATTTTTCGTCTGTTTTAAAAAAGATGATCACTATTTATTGTTTCCCTGCGAGTCTGCATGCAGCATTTGCTAATTTAGGCCATGCATCATAATTGTCTTCTATTTTCAAATGTTTTAATTTATTTTATGTCTCATCATGAATAATTGTTGCACGTCTTTGGAGGCAGACATCTTTTTATGTTGAGGCCCTTGTCGCACATTTATGGTTTGTATTTCTTCAGGATTGTCTCATTTTAGTCGTCTACACTCTCCAGATAAGTCACACTGGTTGTTTTATTCCTGTTGATGATTTCTGGAATTGTGGGTTTTTGCAAGGATAATTTTAGGATTATTCAGGCGACGGTGGCACAGGAGTTCAGTGCTTGCCCCGTAATCAGAAGGTTGCAGGTTTGAGCACCGCTCAGTTTGTCGCTATCGTTGTGTCCTTGGGCAAGACACTTAAGCCCCCTTGCCTGCTGGTGGGGGTCAGAGGGACCGGTGGCACCAGTGCTCGGCAGCCTCGTCTCTGTCAGTGCGCCCCAGGGCAGCTGTGGCTACATTGTAGCTCATCCCCACCGGTGTGTGAATGTGTGTGTGAATGGGTGAATGACTGATTGTGTTGTAAAGCGCCTTGGGGGGTTCCAGGACTCTAGAAGGTGCTATATCAAATACAGGCCATTTACCATAAATTTATTTTAAGAGTCAGATATAAGGTTAATTTCTAAAAAAATAAAATAAAATAAACAAGCATTTAGACTTATAAAGTAGGTGAACTGTGAATTTAAAAAAATCTTTCCTCTTAATTGTTTAGATTTTGCAAATAAACTGCAAAATAAAACAAAAAATAATAATAAAATTACCGCAATGTCATTAACTGTCCACATGATGGCGCCAAATTACCATAAGCTGAACCACGACCTTGATTAGAGTGCGTTTCAAAATAAATCTTTATCTATTTAACAATAAACATTTAGTTAACAACTGAAACAAATTTGTGAAGCTAGCTGTAATGTGTATCAGAAAACAACAATAATGACCAACTCTCTCTCTCTCTCTCTCTCTCTTTTTTCATCCTTTCTTCCCCTTCTCCATTCCCTCTTTTTTGTACATGTATATTTTACCCCTTTAGTTTTTGTCCGTAAATCTTGTAGGAAAACAAAGAAAACCTTCTGAGGGGTTTGAGAAGACTTGAGATTCTTGGTGTGATTTAAAGTTTAGATGTAAATTTTGACTCCGTTCACGAAAACTCAACCGCCAACAAAGTTGGCAGACTTTCCTTCTTCACTTCAGGGGCGGAGCTTCAGGGCAGGGAGCCCCCGGCCAGGTCTTGGGCCCACCCCTGCGACAAGGAAGACGAGAGGGAACGGCGCCTCTAACACAAACGGACAAGCACTCCCATAACTTGTGTTCAGAGGAAAATGAGCTCCGTTCTTAATGATTCCTCTCATGCATTTATTTAGGGTTTATTTAGGTCGCCCCAGTCCAGATCGAGTCATGGTTGCTAAAAACTTGCAACCGACTGACTTTAGTGATGCAGTAGGTAGGGTTAGGGTAGGGTAGGTGTGGATGGTGTTATTGGTAGTGGAGGAAAGTCTTTCTTTTCATGACCGTTTACATTGGGAGATTCTCACTGAAGGCATCAAACCTATGATGTGCAGTTAGAAGGTGAAATAACTGAAAACATGTTTTATTTTCCATTTTCTTCAGAAAAGCCACCCTTTGCTCTGATTACTGCTTTGCACACTCGTGGCATTCTCTTGATGAGTTTCTAGAGGCAGTCACCTGAAATGGGTCTCCAACAGTCTTGAAGGACCCTCCTCCCAACCCCAGTGATGCAGGTGTCTGGTTAGAACAGGTGAGCATCACAGTACTGAGCTTGAAATATTGTGGTTTTTATGCACTTTTTCTGCTCCAAAGCATGAAAGTTAACAGGTGAGATTTTACATTTTCATTTAAGAGAATTACTATTTTTATTTTTGGTGTTGGCCTCTGAAGAAAGATTTAACCCGCTTTAAAACAGGAACTGGAAAGATTACAGTGTGTGTGTGTGTGTGTGTGTGTGTGTGTTCACTAAGGCTGGACACTGATCAAAGGGGCTAGCCTCTCCAGAGAAGATCACAGCAACCTCCCTGAGCAGAACCCAGAGTCCATCACTGTGGCAGACACCCAACAAAGAGCCTCAGGTCTGAAGAACTGGACAGCTCCAGGACCTGACATGATCCACCGAAGCCTACTAGCTTAAGAAGCTCACTGCACTCCATGAGTGTCTGGCAGCACAGATGAAGCAGCTGCTAAAGGATGGGACTCACCCTGAATGGCTAACTGACTTGGCTAATACCAAGGAGACGCCCTGTCCCCACTGCTGTTCTGCAGAGGTCAGATCCCCGTCTACCAGATAATCCACAAGACTGGCCATGGACAGCACCTCCTCTACATGGAAGACCTCGATCTCGTCATCCATATAGAGGCGGTCTAATCTTTAGGTGTTTGAATCGCACTTAGTCCGACCGCCTACCTGAGAGACCATGTTGTCATGGAGACCCTAACAGGGGCTAATCAACCAGACTACACAGCTTCCAGGAATGTGGAGGTCCTCAAACCCTCCCACCACGATAAGGTGGCGATTCTGCGGGAGGGATGGTTTTTTTTTTGTTTTGTTTTTTTTGTCATTTTATTGTTTTTTTGTGTATTTTATATAGTTTTTTTTTACTCTACTTTATTTTATTTGATAGAAAATACATACAGTTTACAAAAATATTTGTTGTTGTTGTTCTTGCTTCTATTTCTTCTACTTGCTTGTGAAATCTAAACAGCTTCTTGGTTCTAATTGTTACGTTTTACCTTCTTCAGGGAGGGGAAACCAGGGAGGAAAAGAAGTAACTTGTGTAAAGAAAAACAAATTTATTAAAACATTAGAGGATAACACAAAACCAAGGGCTGGAAATCCTAACAGAAATACACTAACACAGCCCATAAAACTCAGAGAGTCCAACGTTCATATAAAATAAAGCAGGAGACTAAGGCTCAGATATTTTAACTGGCAGCACCAAAAGAAAACCATTCAGACCTAAGTGTCCAACAGGATGGTACAAAAGAAAGAAAGAAGTGGGATGGATTAACTAAAAGACTCAGGGTTATTTCCAACCTAAAGAAGCTTTCACCTTCTACATCATAATTCAGCAACTTAACCACAAAAGACTCTCAAACTACCAGTAGCCACTGTAGTTCTTTTACCATGAGTAATTACTAAACCCAAAGAGAGACATAATAAATGCTGAGGAAGTATTTTCTTTCAAGATGTTTAAACTTCTAAAACCCTGAAACCAGCCCAAAGGGAGTCTACTTGGTTACAAGTAGCTCCTAGAATGAAAGTTCTTCCAGCCTTTTATCCTTTCCAGATCCAGAGAAAACGATTAGTCTAATTGCTTCCACCTGAAGAACTGAGGAGGGATCCACTGGTGATGAGGCTGCCGGTGCTCATTGTGGTTTCCATGGTTACTGGACAACAGCATGGAGGCAGCCATCTTGTCTCTGGGTCTGGTGTTGTCACTCCAAAAGAAAACAAAACAATGGGAAGAAAACTACCAAAACAGGGGAACAAATTCTGACTAAATAGTAATAATAATACGACCAACCATCGTAAAACCCAGGTGTCGTAACACTAATCAGCAAGTGGGCCTACATCCACTTTCTACTAGAGATTTTATCGTTTTTACTTCCTAAGTTTTACGACCCCCAGCTCGCCTAGGAGATGATGGTAGGTGAGGGCGTAAAGCAAGAAGTGTGTAAACAGGACAAACCAAGGATTACTCTCTTGAAGGAGGTTTATTAACGAAAAGCGCTGCTGAAATGAGCAGGAAACAAATAAGAAACACAAAGATCTTCCAAATACTGGGTAAACAACAAATACTAATAAACAAAAGATCATCTAAGCCAGGTATTTTATAATAAACACAAACGCCGGGACTAAACCGGGAAAAGGAAAGGACTAGGATAAACACAAAAAGCTCCAACAAAAGGGTGAGCTGAACATTTTAATGAGTATTCTAATTAGTAACTCAAACAAGCTCTAATCGAGGAAGAATAACTAAACCACACGGTAACACTACTAGACTCAATAGTCAGATCTAGGAGGGAAAGAGGATCACTTGATTTAACGCTCGGGCCTCTGCTCAGCTTCCCTCCCCGAATGACAGAGGGAGCTGCCTTTTATAGGAAGCTCCCTGATGGGTTGATTAGCGACTCCTGGCTCCGCTAGAGCCAGGAGAACAAACAGTGCCTACGAGACCACCTAGTGGCCACTAAAACAGAGTGTCTGTTACACTAAGTGAAAAAAAGTTCATTTTCTTCTTAAACACCCCCCTCTTGTTCATCCCTTCAGGTGTTTTCCAGATGTGACTGACGCTTTAGAGTTGCTTACTTGTGAGGATTCTACATCTCTGCCAGAAACCAGAGAACTCCGAGTTTTGGCTCCTGTGACCGAGCTTCCACTTTTATTTACTCCTCAATTATTTTCTGCAGTCACTGATAATTTATCTTTAATCTCTAATCCCTTATTTTTCCTCTGATGATGCGAGGGTGGGTCGTACGAGACCCTAGAGGACGTGCTTGGAAGAGCTTCATCCACACTTGACTTCTCATATGAAGATTTTCCATCTTCGTCCTCACCTGAACTTATCTTTGAAACCAGAGATGATTCAATATTACTTTCTTCTCTTCTTTTAGGTGTTTTACTTCTCTTAGCTAAATCCCACACCGTTTGAACTGTATTCTTATCTCATTTTAACCCACCGGCTAATTCTTCATCCGTGTCTGACTGATCTATGTTTGCATCATCAGGTTTGACAAATGCATTTTAATCACTTTCCTCTGAGGCTGAAGGTCTTTCAACCTCGTCCTCACTCAGTTCCTCTTCTGAGCTGAAGGAGAAGCTAGAAGGAGCCACGTCCTCTCAGAACATATTTTGTAAACCAAACTCCAACAATAGTCTGGTTTCCGTTTCATCTAGCTTCTTTAGTGCAGCCCTCAAATCTATAGGGTCATCGTCTCCTGAGTCAGAGCAGTTTTTCTTTTTTATATATGATTTTTTTATAACTTTTTCCACAATTACATCACAAGAGTCAGAGCAGTTTAAATTACGTTCACCAGAGTTCCCAGAATCCCTGCGACTCAGTTCCCAGAATCCCTGTGACTCATCGTGAGCAGAAGACAAGCTACCAGGAGCCATGTCCTTACAGTCCGAATCATGAAGTTTGGCTTCCATTTCATCTAGACTCTTTACATCAGCCTCCTCATCTGTGGGGTCGCTTGTGTCTTCAGATAATGAATCCACATCGACCTCTAAAGCAGAGCAAATTGTCTCACCTGCATCAAAATCGTCAGACTTGTGATTAAATCTGTCCTCCGTAACCAAAGATGTTTCCTCTTCATCATAATTTAAAACCTCCAGTACTTTCATCCTCACCATCAGATTAACTAATTTCTGCTTTGAAACTAACATCGTTTCAGCCGCAGGGCTCATATACGTCAAGTTTTCAGTGTGACTTTCATCTTCAGGCAATGAATCTTCGCCTTCTTGATCAGAGCAACTAGTTTCCTCTTCATCGAGACTTTCATCGATGTCAGACAGCAAATCATAGTTTCTCTCTGAATATGAAAATGTGTCATCCTGACTCAGTTCTTCCTCTGAAAAAACCGATGTGTCACTGTCTGTTTCCTCTAATTCTTCATCAAAAGGAGACATTTCCTCCTTTTCTTCTAAAGAAAGTGATATTTCATCATTCTCCTCAAAGTTCTCCTCTATAATTGTGGAAAGACCAGCCTGATTCTCCCAAATATTCCTCTCTGTAGTCAGAGATAGACCAGCGTCCTCCCCCCATTGAGTATCAGGATAAGAACCGCTGCACAAGCTAGGAGGAGCTTCGTCTTCACAAATTACCTCCTGCAAACTTATTTCTAACCCTAGGTTGCAACCCATTTCTCCGTCCATATCAGGCAAGTCGCTGTCGTCATAAGGCAACGAGTCGAGGTCGTTTTCTGACTCAGACCAGGCCTCATATGCATCATTAGGAATTTCAGAGACATCAGACATGTAACCGCAATCTTCTGCAGAGACATCAGACATGTAACCGCAATCTTCTGCTGAAACCGGAGATGTTTTCGCTTCTCCTTCTATAAAAGCCTCTAATTCTGTCAGCTCACTGGGAGCTTTAGAGCCAGAGTCTCTTGAGTCAAACACATCCAAATCTGATGTAGTTACTTGATCTGACTTAAAATCAGAAAAGGATTTTTCAGTCAGTGGTTCTGCGTCTTCATGGAAAGCCGATGGTTCGACATCTCTGAGTAGACTAGCTGCTATCTCCAGGCCAATGCCATCGCTGTTTTCATATTCTGGGTTTCCCAAAGTGGATAAACTGTCTTCTGTTTCTCCGTAAGAATGTTCAACATTCATTTTCAGAGACAGACAATTCGTCCCTTCATCGTCTGTAACCGATGGTTCGATGTCTCTGTGTAGAACAGTTGATTGTTCGGGTCCAGAAGCGATAAATTCAGACTCCGGTTTTTCTAAATTAGATAAACTGTCGTCTGTTTCTCCGTAAGAATGTTCAACATTCATTTTCAGAGAGAGACGATTCGCCCCTTCATTGTCTGTAACCGATGGTTCGACGTCTCTGTAAAGACATGTTGATTTTCCGGGTCCAAGACTATTAAAATCAGACTCCGGTTGTTCTAAAGAGGATAAATCCTCTTTTTCTGCGTCTCCATAAAAGTATTTATAAGCGTTTATAACCGCTTTAGTAATCAAAGCACCTGCTACCAACCCAGTAACGGCAAACATGGCCGTACGACGTGATAAGAGATTCGTGAATCCAAACGTCATCCTTCCAGCTAGGCTCACCGCGACTGACTGACGGAGTGGGTTCTAGCGCGCTATTTACAGACTGGCGGATGACGTCACAAAGGGACGTGATCAAAGGGTTGAGAGGAGCAGCAGACTAGCCAGCAAGCTAAAGAAGCTGCGTCACGTGCGTCTTATCAGACAGGTGACTCCATTTCCTTTACAAACTTCAAGGAATCACGTGTTCATCTGTTTCATGTTTTTTTTACCCTGATCAACGGAATGACTGTGGTTCCATGTACACATTACATTATTACCTTGTAGATTACTAGAATAAACTAAATTAATTTCACTTTTTTAATTAGATCTTATAACTTCCTCGTGAGCATAAAGTGGGTGTAAAAATGAAAGCGGGTTGTTTAGGTTAATAAAATGTGCATTTGTTTATTCAACATAAGCAGGTATGAAAATGTCAGTTATTGTTATTTTAATTATTCGGATTTTCCCCGCAGGATCACGACCGTTAACAAGTCCCTTTGTCAGACATTTATTTACTGAACTGTTACATGTAGAGTTTACTACTGATAACCTCAAACAGGCCCGTAGTGGCTAATCGGGGTCTGGACCGCAAGGCGCGGTGTTGTTTTTGTTTGTTTGTTTGTTTGTTTGTTTGTTTGTTTGTTTGTTTGTTTTGGACCGGTGCTCAGTCATCATGCCACTGGGCTGATCCCTACCTACCTGCTGAAAGGGCCTCTCATGTCAGGTACAAAAACAAAAACGTAATGTTTACTAACTCGTACGTTTTTGTCTTCTTCTCTTTTTGTGATGGGGTTAGGGTTCAGTCATGGCTTGGATCAGATGCCGCTACCGCGCTGTCCCCGGGCCGCCTCTGCCTTTTTTCTGCAGACGCTTCCAGAGGAACACCTCAGGAGACTCCGGGTGGGAGAAGCAGGACTCAGGAGGAACACTCTAGAAACAGACGCCACTAAATGTGCAAAAACGGGCATTTTTCACTGAAACGTGCTGTTTCCGGAGTCAGCAGCAAGACCCAGCAGCATCAGCAGGTAGGATGACTCACTGAGGGAATATCATGAGAATGAATAATGGAGAGTATGGCGAAGACCTGCTCTATTAAAGCGGTCCGGATGCTGGCTCTGTCCGGTTCGGTCCGGACGGTAAAGCCAGGGGTGCAGACTCTCCCAGATCCACGGTGCAATTCAACCTGACATCAGTTATCTTTATTTTCATTTACATGAATGATCATGAGGAATCATCTGGACAAATGGGAAAGAAAAAGATCTAGAGAAGGAAAATGGAAAATGTAGGAGAAAATGAGGATGCACTTCTTTAGTAAATGTTCACTGATGAGTTTTCATGTTTGTGAAATTACAAGTGAGGTCACACACAAGTTGTGTTTTCATAAAACAGTGTTTTCATCTGAAAATAAGTCAGGGTTTTATTTTAACTTCTCAGAGTTGCAGCTGGATGCTCTTCTTCAGCGGCTCTAACAGGCTGTCAGACATCTGTGATTATTTTCTAGTTATTGAATTAAATAATAATTATACGATGAATATTTTTCTAAATCAAAGTTTTAATAAGTTATTAAATCAGACACATCAACAGGTGGTCATAATAATCGGACTGTTGCCGGTCAGTTATTGTTACCCAAAGCTCTTCTGTTTCATTTATAAACAAATCCTAATTCTTCTGATTTAATTTGTATTTTCTTTGTTTTTGGAGTCAAATATTCATTTCATTTCTCAAAAATAAACATTTACAGGTAAAAACTTTTCTTATCTGTAAAATGGTTAAAGATTACCACACATGGCTTCCAGTATCACATTTAATGCAATGGGGTTTAAGGTCCACAAGATGGCGATAAATCACTTTAAACTGAACCATGATCAAACCTTAAAGAACACATTTGCTCTAATGACATTTGACATAACTTACTGGCTAACAGATGAAGCTACATTTGCAATTTGTGACATTTGCAGACAATGAAAGAGTGGATCTGAACAGGCTTGAGTTTCATTAGGGGAGTTCCCCCTGGCAGCCATAGCTAAGAGACTATTCAGATCATCTGAGCCTGCAGCAAGCCCAAGGTGTTGAAGCAGGATTTTCTGTCAAGAGCTGCTATGAGTTGTCTGTCCCTCAGACACAAATAAGGGTTTGTTATGCTGACTGAATAGAAAACATTGTCAAAATCAGGCTAAATCGACTGCTGAACCTTATTTTAACTCATGCAGCATGCAGCCTTTGAAAGACCTGAATAATAAATAAAACAATCGTACAGCCCGGAAACAACAAATGCATGGACTGGTTGTTCTGCATAGCTCATGGACACGATGATTAATCTGTTTGGTTATTTAAAAATTACTTGAAGTAGTTCTGTCTAGTTTGTAGTCTAAATAAATATAACTTATGCAGCCGTGTTTGATGCATTTATAGTTAGCATGTTAAACATGAAAAGCAGTGGTCCCAGTGAAGAACCCTGTGGAACCCCTTCACTGACTTGCCATGAAAAGTAAAATTTTGTTTAAATAAAATTTCATAACATAAAACAAGCAAATTTAGGGTGAATAACACATTCATGTGTCAATATTTAAATCTATATTAAACAAAGCATAAATATTTACAATAACTTCTGAGAAATACTAAAAAGCACCTATGGGGAATTTCTGGTACTATAAATAAACATGGTTTTGTCTGAATGGTCTGCACTTGGCATTGTTACCTACAACTTTGATGCCTTTTTTTGGGGGGGGGGTCCACTTCAGTAGTAACAACCAGAACATCTGCGACAGGATATGAGTCGACTCATTCAGGTCAACATGCTCCTCAGGATTTTAATCGATGTTTTTGTGAGACAGAAGGAATGAGTTTGTTGATTAATTTGTAAAAACTGAGATTCAGGTCAGCGTGTCTGTTTTTGACTTTTTTGGGACTTCAGGCCGCAGACTTAGCATTTCTGAAGTTCAGGACGCCTTAGATTCCAACAATCGGCACTCTTAGCTCAAGAAAGAAAATGCCGCTGTTGGTAGTGGGATGGGTGTCAACTCATCTAATCAGACTGGTTTTTCTCTCACTAATCATCAGTAGCTGCAGTAATTGTTGAACATCAACTTGACAACTGACGGTTGAAAGACGTTAATCCCCAAAAGGCTGGAGAGCCGAAAGACCTCAGGAAACATCAGCTAGGAATGGAAAAAGCCTAAAGCCTAGCCTTGCAAAAATAGTATAAATTATTTTTGTTCGATTGAGAACAAAGTGGATGTTTCAGTTCCTGTAATAGTCGTGGTGTGTCAGACTCAGCAGCCATTTGTTGACAGATTTGTTTTTGCAGCCTTTTCCCTGGATCACCTGATTCCAAACGGGGCGTTCTGATTTGTGCAACACAGTTCGCTCCATGAATCAGTGGTGACAGAACCACCCAAACAAGGCCAGTATAGTCAAACAGGAACTTTTATTTGGAAAAACCAATGCCCTGCAGCATGTGGGTGATGCAAAAAAAGAGAAAACCAAAATATGCAAACAAAACCTATTATTGAATGAAGCAGAGGGAAGAATTTTGCAGATGAATAAAGAAAAGATTGGTTTTTGGGTTAGGGTTAGGTTTTATACAGTGCCCCCATCTTTTTTCGATGTGGCAAATGTTTTAAATTATTTAGTTAAGTTGACTTGATAAAATATGGTCATGTTAAGACAACAAATTTTGTTTTTTCCTTGAACTCAAAATTTGAATGCAGCCCTTTCACTCGTATTTTTAAGTTGAAACAATATGTTTTATTTTACAGTGTATACTAAATGACTCGCATTTGCAAATTTTACAACCTTTAAAAACAAAATTGCACAGAAAATTTTGATGAAGCTCCAATAACGCCTCAAAGACAAAATAATTTACACACTAGAGACAAAAGCTGAGTTGCTCATTTTGCAAAATCTGGCGTACATCTTAAATCTATGGCAGTAAACGTGTGATGAATATGTGCATTGTGCAACTGTTTCACATACAAACAGACTTTCATCTCAGCTTTGTTTTAACAAAAGTCTGGTTTGTTTAACTGTTACAAGAAAAATGCAAAGACTCGCCCAGCCCTCGGGCGTTTGTGATGCACCTAAATTATACATCTGAGCTGTCAAAAGTCTTGGCAGAAGAAAAGGTGTCAGTTTTCCCGTGCAGCCGCAGTTAAACCATACCTGTTCAACAGCTGTCTAGCATTTTGCAAGAAGAGGGCAGAGCTGCACAGACACACCCACATTCCTCCCTCCAACCACAGCCTGATAAATACGGAGGCAAACGCAAACCAAAGGCACCTCGTTTCACCTCTGATTCAGGTACGTAAGCAATGATCACTTCTCTAAACACAGAAAAGTCTTTTTTTTTCTAAAACTGTTTGTTTTTTCAGGAAAACACTGATCTGCTCGTAGCAAAAAGACAAAATGAGTGATCGTAAGTCTCCTTCTGTGGACCTTTTGCTTTAGTTTATCTGTTTTTGCAGCTTCATAAATGTGATGTTTGTTTTAGTATCAGGATCTGCTTGTAGTGTTTTAGCTAAAAACAACAATTTCACTCTCATTTTTAATTTTACTCATGTTAAATCTCCTTTCTTCCTGTTTTTATTACTGCAGCCAACGCGGTGAGTTTTTTTCCTTTTTTCTTTTATTATTTTATCATTTAATTTGTGTTCTTTGCACGGTAAAACTGCAACTTTTTAGAAATAAAAACGGTTGATTGTGTGTTTATGTGCTGTTTTTATGGCTGATTAAAGGACAAACCGAAGCTTCCAGAAGAAAAGTGTGAACATGGAAAAGGAGAACATGGAAAAGGAGAACATGGAAAAGCAGGACAACACGGAAAAGCAGGAGAACACGGAAAAGCAGGAGAACACGGAAAAGGAAAAGGGGAAGGTCATGGACATGGACATGGACATGGCAAGAGCTAAAAAACACTCCAGGCACTTCCTGAATTATTGAGAAATCAAACCAATATTGTGTGATAATGATTCATGTATGACTGTATCGCATCTTCAATAAAATAATTCAGAAAATGAGAACCTTGTGTTAGAATTGTTTTTATTCACATCAAAAGCTTTTAACTATGGCAGTGATCCATTTATCCTGAACAGACACTTCAGTGTTTCCATTCACCACGCCCAAAGCTTTTATTTTGAAGGAATAGTCTGCTGGTTGGCAAATATTTAGCACGTGACTAAGTATTCATGAAAATCTTTAGAGAAAAAACCAACAATAATCATTCAAGTACAACAAATCTGTTAATCCTGCATAGATGAATGGATTTTAAAGAATGACACATCCCGCAACGTCTTGATTTTCATTTTTGTCCAAGTTTAAGGTGAATGAATGTTTTAAAGAATGAGTTTATTGAGTCTTTCGTGGATGGCAAAGGTGTGTGAATGTAATTAGCCGTAACTCTTTGTACCTGACATGATAATAAAATATCAGAAGAGCATTTGTGTCATTTTGCAGCTTCGTTTGTGTGCAGCTTGATTCTCTCCTTTTCAATGTTGGGAATTCATTGATCAAAAGTCATAGACACTTTTGTTAATTGTGTGGCGAGTGAAAATCATCACAGTCAGTTGCTAAAGTCACTAATGTTCCACTATCAGGAGAAAGCCTGCAAAGAGAACTCAAATGTTCTGCAAAAATCATAATTCTGTGATTGGCGCTGGCTCCGTGGGATCCTGTCTTCTTCTTTGGTTGTTGCAAAACAGGCCCGTGTGTTGACTGATTTGGCACCAATGCTCGTTTAACCCGTAGCATAAGACAGCCTGTTTTAGTTTGTTTCTCATTTTTACTTTTCTCCTCGAACAAAAAGCATTAAATACACCTAAAAGTCCAACATGATTAAGTAAAACAGTAGACAGCTCGATATTTTCTTTGAGAAAGTCACAATATTTAGGGTCAATATTTCAGGTCTTTAGCAGAACAAGAGGGCGTTGTCTAGCAGCGGTTCTCTGTAAGAGCAAGTCCTCTGACTTGGTGTCTGAACTTCTGTACCTTGGAGTAAACCTTGACTCAAATCTCAATTCTAAGAAACAGACTGAGTGTAAAATACAGTTTGGCTAATTTTATCATAATCAGATCATGCCTCTGTGCAAAGGTGGCCGAGGTATTTATGCAAGGTTTTCTCACGCATGCTATTGTTACCTGCTGGGTACAGGCCAGCCAATGTTGGCTGTCCAATCAATGTACAAGCAAGCCTTAAATATTTTTGACTAAAAAAATCATTTCAATACCATTATTGTGCGATTCTTGAAAATCATAATCTGTTGAGTTTTGAGATTTTTAGACGCTGCGAGATTTGAAATGGTTTGGCTTCGACGTGTTTGCACGTTTTTGTCTGCTGGTTCTCACAGCTCCGTGAGATCGACAACAATAACCTAGACTAGGGCTGGGCGGTATCGCAAAATTATCCTATACCACGTTTTTTAATACGTCATTTCAGTTTTACAGTATTTGATGATTTTTTTAATTAAAGATGTTTTAAAATGGCGGAAAGCATGTTCCATCTCGCTCTGTTCAGGTTAGACATCAGCGCTTTCGTCCAGTCAGAACTAATCTTGGTTTCTCCACATTGAGGCTGTTCAATGAGCCTCTAGAACATATAATAAATTAATTCTTTACACATTTTTCAAAGAACCCCAAAATCTGAACAATTTGTAATTTGATTTTTAAAAATTTATTAACTAACTTCAACAAACAAGAACAGATTTTTAATAAAACTATAAAACCGCCAAAGCGACTGCATCAGTTACCCATCCAGATCATTTGTTTCTACATTATTTAGTTCTGCAGAGTTAGCATGAAAAACGAATGAGCCACTGTGGAAAATCCAACTTGATTTTATACTTTGTTCTCAAAGCAGAGAATGTGAGGATCTCATGATGCTCGAGGCGTCCCCCGTGTCTTTGGTGGCGTGCGTAGAAGAATCACATGCTAATGATTTAATTTGTCGCATCACTGTGTTCTTCCTTTAGGTATGCATGGCTCTAAAGTTTAATGAGAAAAAAATCAGATGAAATAGGCCCATGTGTTGATTGGGTTAATCAGGATGAGAATGTTCCTACCTAATGTTCTGGTTCAGTCTACAAGAAAATAAACTTTTGAAATAAATGATTTATTTTTCTATCTTCTGTAAAAAGCTGAGATTAAAATTCTAACAGAAATCCAAATAAAAGTCACCTAATCAAATGTAAATAAGGGTTTATAAATTGTGGTAGATATACGTGTGTTGGACTAATTAGTAAGCTTGTAGTTCATTCCACGTGGTTTAAAGAATGTTAAAGGGGAGGAGTTTAAACCGACAGACTCATCCTGCTGCAACAAGATATCTGAAAGATTAAAAAATCAGCTAAATGTTCAGAAACTGCACGACGTCCAAACATAAACATCTGCCTTTGCTCACAACATTCTGATCCACAGGATGTAATCGCTCTGAAGTGGTTCCATTCTTACCTTTCAGGCTGAACTTTGTGTTTTTAGGTTTTTACAAACCAGATACCGTCAGATATTAAGAGGCTGCCATGTGAGGTTCCACAGGGTTCCGTCCTTGGACAAATCCTCTTTCTCTTTAACATTTTCCATGGAGGACTTATGTAGATTTGTAAAGTTTCCTCTTTGGTTAAATGTCTCTCCACCATCAAACTGTGGCTTTGTGACATCCATCTGCAGCTGAGCTGACATCAGACAGAAACCGCGGTGGTTCTCTGGGCTACTCCGGCCAGCCCAGACTCACACCCCTCTTGGACTGTTCCGGATCCCAAGAGCATCAGTTTAAAAAAAAAGATTACAAGCATTTTTTTTATTTCAGATATAAGAAATAAATCCAAACTATGAACATTGGTGTCCAAATCCAAATTAGATGATTGTTCTCAGAATAAAATAGATCCTTTCTGTTTTTACCTGGGCTGCAGTGGTTAGCATTGTTGGCTTGCAGCTAGGATGTCCTGGGTTTGCGTGTTTCTGCGTGGAGTTTGCATGTTCTCCTTGTGCATGTGTGGGTTCTCTCTGGGTATTCCGGCTTCCTCCCACAGTCCAAAAACATGACTGTCAGGTTAATTGGTCTGTCTAAATTATCCTTAGGTGTGTGTGTGTGTGTGTGTGTGTGTGTGTGTGTGTGTGTGTGTGTGTGTGTGTGTGTGTGTGTGTGTGTGTGTGTGTGTGTGTGTGTGTGTGTGTCTTTGTGCTGCCCTGCGATTGACTGGAACTCAGTCCAGAGTGTACCCCGTCTGTATTGTCTGCCCATGCCGGTTATAGGCACTCGCCCCCCGCGACCCAGCATGGACAATGGACAAGTGAAGATGATGGATGTTTTTATCTGTATTAGCTTTAATGCCTTCGTTTACAAACAATAACAACAATGCAGAAAAGGGCTATCAGATTAATAACAAATGCAGGATATTTGGATCACACAAATGAACTTTTTATTAAAACGCGGACAATGAAGTTCTAGGACTTGGTTAAATACAAAACAGCACAAATAATGTATAAAGTAAGAAATAAATTAATGCCTGATAAAATACAGAAACTGTTCACAGAGAGAGAAGGAGGATATAACCTGAGAGGGACACTAAACTTAAAGATACATAAGTTTAGAACATTAAAACAGATGTGTATCACAATAATAGGGGTTAAATTATGGAACAATTTAGAAGAAGAAATAAAAGTAAGTACAAATATAAATGTGTTTAAAATCAATTATAAAAAACATATTCTGAACAAGTATATAGTGGAAAATAGATGATTTATGTGGTGTCCTTTATTCTGAGGAAAAGTAAATTGTATCAATTGTAAAAAGATGTGTTTTTTTTTCAGTTATTTGTTTTTTTCCATATGGTTTGGTGGTTTTTGGTTTTTTGGTGACTTGTACCATTTTGTTTGTTTTAATGTAGGTTTTGTGTTAGATTTTGTAAACAAGTAAATATTACTTGTATAAAGGGGTAGGGACATATAAGTTTCCACTTCAGCCTACTCCTTTTCAAACAGAGAAGAAGGGATGATGATATGTATTTTTTTTCAGTTTGTGGTATTTTAAAAAAAATTATGTATGTTTTCTTTGTTTGAAATAAACTAAACTAAGTTTATCTCATTGTGCACCTTTTTTATTTTATTCCTTTGAGAAGCACTGTCATTTTTATCCAGCGAAAGGTGCCGTATAAATAAAGTTGCGTATTTAATAGTTAATGGTCGCCTTTTGTTTCTTTTTAACTCCGTTTTATCAGATTCATTTGCACCTTTTGCATCTTTTTAATAGGAAAAATGAGGTTTTTGACGACTGAAAACAAGTAAAAGCTGAGAACCTTCACTGATTTTTAGGCTGTTTTGGATTTAAATGCATGCATTTTTCTTTCATTCAAAGCCAGACCATCCAAAATAACATGATGCACGTACACTTCTCCTCTTTGTCGCTTAGCTGTGTAGCTTTTCAGTGCTTACAGGCCTCTCCCGACAAGATGTGCATTCCATCATTCAACAAGTTGGAACAAATCAGCCATTATATTTATTGTACTCTTGAATTCTCCATAAACAACATTTTAAACTCATTTCCACAAACACTAGTGGTGTTAGTCATATGTTCGTATGTGTGTGCATTATTCAGATCTCATCTTTCCGATCTCGTTTTAGGCGATTGCCAGGAGACAGTAGCAGGTGTAGCTGCAGATGTGATGTATAAATATTATACACAACAACAGGAAAGGGGTGTGTGTTTGTATGTGCGTGTGTGTTGTTAGGATACAACCTGATGGTAACCACTACGCCCAGTTAGTCATTTTGGTGAAAGACGGGCGTTCCCGTGTGACATCGCCTGTTTAAAACACCGATTATTTGAGAACGAAGAAGAAAATGTTTCGTTTTGTTCTTAGTTTTGCCCGCATGTGTTCACACCCTATTTTAAATGAACATAACCAGACTATAGTTTCTCTTACTGAATTAAGGACGTTTCTTTGAGGAAAGCGTTTAACGATAAAGCCAGTTTCTCTAAGATATTTAACTTAGCGAGGATAGAAGAACATCTTTTCTGAAAACACAAAATGTAAAAATATTTAAAAAAAAATTTTAGAAAATGATTAAAATATATTTAAAATGAGCAAGAAATAGACAATTGTGATTAAAAAATGTAAAGAAAGAGAGAGAGTGAATAGGTGGATCCCGAGGAAGGTGGAATAGGTGGGGAGAGCAGAACAAGGAGAGGGCGATGAAGGTCACTCCAAAACCAGCTTGAACAAGTGAGTCTTCAGCTGCTTTTTAAAGGAGACCACTGAGTCCACTGATCTCAGGCTCAGGGGGAGAGAGGTCCAGAGTCTGGGGGCCACAGCAGCAGATGATCTGTCACCTTTGGTCTTTAGCCTGGTACGCTGCAAAACCAGTAGGCTTTGATCACTGGACCTCAGGGACCTGCTGGAGGTGTAGGGACTAAGAAGATCACCAATGTAAGATGGTGTTTGTCCATGTAAGGCCCCATAGACCAGAACCAGGATCTTGAAATGAACCCTGAAGTTGACTGGCAGCCAGTGAAGCTGGAGGAGAAGCGGGGTGATGTGGGTGTGTTTGGAGGACTTGGTCAGAAGCCGAGCACAGGCATTCTGAACCACCTGTAGACGGTTCAGGGAGGTTCTGCTCAGACACGTGAAAAGAGAGTTACAGTAGCCACTCATATAGTCCTCTTTTCTGCTAATTAATGGATCTACATCCTCACAAATGTTAACAATAAATGTCCTAAATGTTAAAATATTCAAAGAAAATCAAACCCAAATCATCAACTCTCCACCACCGTGCTTATGACCATTTAGTCAGTTTAAACCTGCTGTTGCTTCACCTTAGCCAACCTTAGCTCTGAAGAAACAAAGGATGGCCCCACCCTTAGTCGAAAGTTTGTGGAAGCCATGAAATTAAAGAAGCCGAACAAAGATGAGACTTTCTGGCAAAACCTAACCTGTTCTGCAATCATCAGATTGCACAACAAGGCAAAGCAGAAGAAACCCTATCTTCATCTCAGAGACAAAACACAAACATCAAATATTTGCAATCATCTGGTTTTCTGTGAATATTTCAGTCAGCGGTCTGACTTTTAGTAAAACGAGCATACTTTGTGTCATTGTTCTATCACTTTAAAATACCTGCAGGTCTGATTTAGACACTGACAGCATTTTTCTCACGTGAGGTAAAGTGAGGTTAACGTTGTCTTGGAGCGTGTTGCAGCCTAGAAATGCTGCAGGAACCTGCACCAGAATAGACACAGACAGGATTAAAGCAACGGGTGTGCGCCACTCCTGATCAGATTAAATCCATTTCAGGTTAGAAATGCAACAAAACTCAGTTTCTCTGCAAAAAAATTAAAAAAATTCAAACCACCACATTTCATCTAAATGAGACATTTTTCGCTGACAAACTGAAATATTAATTAAGGAAAATTAAAACAGGAAATTTGCATAAAAATAGGAAATCAACACAAAAGCAGAATTTAGTTTAAAAGCCTTTATTTGCTCTTTCTCTGACTGATTAGTAGAAATTTAAAACACGCCAGTGTGGAACAACAGTTGGTTTGAAGAAAAACACAAAACGACGTTTCAAAGTGAAATTTGATCAGTAAATTTATTCACAAATACTTTTAAACTCAGAGTTACGTTTACGCCTTATTTATTTACTTAGTGGTAAGTCGTGTGCACGTGGAGATCACACAGGATTTCTCTGACTGACCCGAGATCCGTCTGAAACGGAACAAAAGGATTCCTAATCATTGTGCTTTGTTTTTAAGAAAATCTCATCCCAGGAGGGAACAAAATGCTCTCCGTGTTCCTTTGGTTTTCCTTTAGGAGCCTTCTAGGAAACTACTTATTAAAATAGGAGGATAAAAGCAGCTCCAGGCGCCTCCTGCTACAACTCGTCTTCCAGTGTTCTATAAAATTCAGTGGGGGGTGTCAGGAATGTCCGAACTCTGATGGAAAAACAGGAAACGGGAACATTTTAACGGTGTTGTTCTTCTCTTTTGAGATCGCTGTGTGTTTTATCTGTTTTTACCAGCGAATCTGAGGAGAGGTGTTTTTTCAGAAGAGTCCGTTGACCTGTTCGGTGTCAGGATCCAGATCGATGTCATAGAAACAAGGTCGGGTGGGCAGGCCGGGGATTGTTGGCATCTAAAGAGGAAGAAAGCAGCAGCTGATCACTTTTACTGGGTTCATTTGAGGTTCCTATTAGGAGCTCCACTCAACGCAGAGACGAGTTAAATATGTCCAACAATACGGTCAGAACCAACAAAGATGCTTTTTGAAGTTAAATATCTGCTTTATTTATGTTTAAAACAATAAAGCCTGTTTGTCTGGCTACAAGAAAATCAGAAATTCTATTTTTATAGCCGCTTTCTGGATTGTTGTTCGAAGGCGGCAAAGATGCAGCACTAACAGAGCTCCACCCAAAACCCGAGACACGAAGAAGACCCGTTTGTCCGGTGCTTACCGTGCCAACCAATGGGAAGAGAAAGCCAGCGCCCACACTCGCTCGGATGTCTCTGATGGGCAGGACGAAACCCGTCGGCACGCCCTTCCTCTCCGCCTCGTGTGAGAGGGACAAGTGCGTCTTCGCCATGCAGACTGGAAGGTTGCTAAAACCCTGAGGGGTTTTGAAAAAAAAGGATTCCTGGTTCATGACTAAGCACGGCAGGAAAATAAGCCATGAGTCTGAAGCTTCCTGACCTGTTTGGTGTAGAGCTCCACCTTGTGTTGGGCCTCGGGTAGGAGCTCGATGTCGTCGGCTCCGTAGATCTTCTGGGCGATGATCCGGATCTTATCGGCAATGGGCAGCTGAGGAGAAATTCAAGGATCGTGAAAAAGACATTTTAACAAACTTTTACTTAAATGAGTCCGTACCTCTAAATCATAGAGGAATGTGAATTTGCTGGGGGCCTCGCTGGCCCTCTGGACAGCCTGACCAAGGGCCACGGCGCCGGCTCCGCCCTCGGCCCAATGGGAACATTGCACGGCGTCAAAAGCTCCCGCAGCTTTGGCCAAGCTGCAGACCAGGTCCAGCTCGGCCTCGGTGTCGGTCCTGCAAACAGAAAATATTCAATAAGAGGTTATTTTTTCATCCTTTAGGGGAAATTTGGATATAAATACATAAAATTCCTCTCTCACTTGAACGCATTGACAGCCACCACCACCGGAACACCAAAAAGTTTCGCATTTTCTATCTGCTTCCTCATGTTGCAGCAGCCATTTTTCAGCAAATCAAGGTTCTAAAAATAATTCAATACAAGCAATTAAATAAAATTATATTAAATGAATCTAAAGCACATTAACACAGAGACTGCTCCATTACCTCCTCGACGTATTCCCTAGGCAGCGGCATCCCAGCAGTGACCTGAGCACAACGAAGGTTTTATAAAACGTTAAAACTAAATTAAAGGTCCTGCTGAGTATTTATGAGCTGAGGGAAACTTTAAAGCAAACGCACTGTTGGTCCTCCTCCGTGCATCTTCAGGGCTCGGACCGTGGCCACCAGAACCACCACATGTGGTCTCAGGCCCGAGTATCGGCACTTGATGTTAAAGAACTTCTCCATGCCGATGTCGGCACCAAAACCAGCTTCTGTCACTGTCGAGTCCAAGTCGCAGATGCAGTGAGACATCCAGGTCAGTAACATGAAACATGAAAGCAGCCAATCAGGGCTTCTTACCCACAAAACCCTCTGGTCCCACCAGCTTCAGAGCTATCTTATCAGCCAAGATGGACGAGTTTCCGTGTGCGATGTTGGCGAAGGGACCCGCGTGGACGAACACAGGCGTTCCCTGTGCATTCAGATGACTCCGGTTTAACAAAAACTCGTAATCCTGACAGGAAACCGGGTTCACCCACCTCTAAAGTCTGCATCAGGTTTGGCTTGATGGCATCTTTCATCAACACACTCAGAGCTCCGCTCACTCCCTGCGGATTTCAAAGATAAACATAAGAACAGTATCGTGTATAAACACAGAGACAGATCATTAAGGGGGCGTGTGCCTGACCAGGTCCTCGGTGGTGATGGGCGCCCCGCTGCGGCTGCTGCCTACGACCATCTTAGCTAGGCGGTACCGCATGTCCTCCAGGCTGCTGGTGAGAGCGAGAACGGCCATGATCTCACTCGCCACCGTGATGTCAAACTGGGCCTGGACGACAGATACCCATCATCACGCTGCGGCGCCTACTTCCTGTTGCCTACTGAACAATCTCATAAAAAGGTGTGCAATGCACAAATCCCACCTCTCTGGTGTGGCCCTTTTCAGTTGGAGACTGGCCGATCGTGATCTTCCTTAAAAATCGATCGTTTGTGTCCAAAACTGCAGAAAAACAGACATTCATTCATGAGGCTGGATCCACTGAGCTCCCAGTAGTCAGGATGGAGACGCGTCAGGACCTCGCTGCCAGGTAATAGAACTCGGGTCAAAGTCCAAACGGGCAAAGCGTGTGATCTCCTCATCGGTCAGAGCGGAAGGGTCGGTCTTCTCTATACCCAGTTTCTACACAAATAAAAGAAAAATCAGATCACCTGTGCAGAAAGTCTAAATAAAACCCTCCGGGGTGCGACCGCTTGCCTTCAGCCTGTTGATCTGGATCGGGGAGAACTTCCTCTGTCCTCCGCTGAGTGGAACCAGGCGGTTGAACAAAGCCTGTGAGCGTGTCAAACAAAGGTTTTTTTTTTACTAATGTGCACTTGTAGACCCCACTGACAGAAGCTGGAACCCACCTTGTCGGACTGCGTGGCCTCGTGGAACATGCGAGCGTCGATGGCTGCAGCCACCAGGTTGTTGGCAGCGGTGATGGCGTGGATGTCACCAGTAAGATGGAGGTTAAACTGCAGATAAATAAAGAGCTTATTAATGAAACGTCCTCTTAAAACATTACAGAAGCAGCGCGGTACCTCTTCCATTGGGATGACTTGAGAATAACCGCCCCCTGCAGCGCCCCCTGTTGACAAGAGAGAGAGTTGCAAAACCATCACATAGTTTAGTTTACTGTAGATTTGCCTTACCCCAAAATTCCACTATCTCCGCTCAGCTCCGGCACGAACTCTGCAGCAAAATCGGTCCCGTTGTAGTCAATCAGAGCTGTTCCACTACTGCGGCCGTGTGGCGCAGTGCGCCGCCCGCCGTTCCGCCATCCGGCAAAAATAGGATCGATTCTATTTTTGCCGGACGCCGGAGCACCTCCGCAGTCGATGGACAGAAATCACAACCGCCCAACAGGAAAGGGAGCAAGCACAGCTTCCATTATTTCACAATAAATCGGAAAAAAAAAGCGTTTTTTGTTTCATATGCACAGGTTTAACAACTTCTAACAACTATCAATGGCAGCTGAAGTTTAAATGCACAAAAATAAGCCATAAATACAGTTTCTACTATCAAAGTAGTCACACTTTGTTGATCCAAACACTGCTGATCTCTCAACACAAATGATGGGCAGATTAAACAGTTCATGTCGATGCTTCTCCCACACAACGGGTGTTTGGATCGAACTTCCGCGTTTATTGCTCGGACTGTATCGCAAGATCTCGAAAATCCCACGCATGCCTGTTTGCGCACCTCAGGTCTCCGCACCGGAGCGGAGCCGTTGTAGAGCGGGTACCAGTAAAAATTGAGTTCGGAAGCGAGCGGCTGCGGAAGGCGGGGGCGGAGCGGAGGTAGTGGAATTTTGGGGTAAAGCTCACCCTTAATGCCGAACGTGGGTCCCTGAGAAGGCTGTCGGACACAGGCGAACACATTGAGCTTCATGTGGGCTCCCATGGCCTGGACCAATCCGATGGTAGTGGTGCTCTTCCCTTCACCCAGAGGGGTGGGTGTAATACTGCACAGAGTTAAACAACATCAGCCCAAACATAATCCAGATGTTGCATCCAGAGCAGCTAAAAGCTGACCGAACGTACCCGGTGACCACCACGTATTTGCCGTCCGGCTGGGATTGCAGTCGCTTCATGATCCTCAGCTGCACCTTGGCCTTGGTTTTGCCATAAAGCTCCACTTCATCAGAGAAGAGGCCGACCTCCCTGGCCAGAAGGTCGATGGGCTTGGGCACGCAGGACCGAGAAATCACTATGTCGCTGTTGGAGTTGGCAACAAATAAATACAACAACTTTTCATCTGAACAAAAACTCGAAAACACTGGAAATTAAAGGTCTTCTTCGCTCGTTTTATTAACAAATGTGTTGTGGTCTCTAGTATGAATGAATGAATGAATGAATGAATGAATGAATGAGGAATAATTTTCTGTGAAAAACTATTGAGCTCTGGCGCTCCCGTTTCAGGAAGTGGAAGTTAGTCTGAGTGGGAAGCAGAAAACAGGATTTTAAGTCTTATTCATTAATATTCATGATAATAAATAGTCTAATCTCTGATTGGCTAGCATAAACGCAACACTTCTGCTGCCTTTGTAAACAGAAATCAGAACACTGTTATGCTGGACCAACATGTCTTCAGGTACAGCCTTATTTATTAGTTCCTGAGCCCGAGGAGGGAGGAGAACAGGAAGAGCCACTTCCTGATCGTTAAATAAAGGTTTCAGAACGGTAACGTTTGCATTTAGACGTACATTTACTCCCTAAAAGAGAACGTTTGTGGTGATCATCAGAATGTTTGAAGTTGCGATAAACAGCTGCTAATGGTTAGCTTTTACCATCCAAGGCGTGTTCAGCTCTCCTTCCTGTGGGGGTTACCTAGCCAAGGTGGGCGGGGCCATGAATGCTAATTTTCCCTGTGAGGTAGAAGAGACTAGCTTTTCCAGACTGGCTCCTTTTCCCGTCCATTTCGTCTCTGTGGCTAATTCGAACGATGGAGGTTGAAGTTTTTCACGTTCAGCATGCAAATGAAACTGATGATGGTATTTGTCAGTGAGCGAAACCTTAAAAGCAAAGAGACGAACCTTGGCACGGGCTTCTGGAGGTGGAGTTGGGTGTAAGTGATGTCCCACTTCCCCGGCTGGTGGCTCTCCAGAAAACGCTTTGCACTCAACACTGTGTTCTAAACAAACATCAACTTTAAGCCTTTTTTTGGTTAAAATGTTTTGGGAGATTCAGTTCAGCTGCACTGATGGACCTCACCGCCATCAGCATGGCCACAGTCATTGGTCCCACCCCACCTGGAACAGGGGTGATGAAGCCCGCCTGCTCCTTGGCTGAAGAAAACTCGACATCACCCACCACCCTCTTCCCACTGGGCTTCGTC
This sequence comes from Nothobranchius furzeri, assembly GCF_043380555.1. Classification (NCBI taxonomy): domain Eukaryota; kingdom Metazoa; phylum Chordata; class Actinopteri; order Cyprinodontiformes; family Nothobranchiidae; genus Nothobranchius; species Nothobranchius furzeri. The sequence continues at coordinate 34,322,372 of NC_091758.1, forward strand.
TCATCTGGAAGAACAGCAACTTCTACCCATCAACCGACTCTCGGCACACGTCACACACCTTCCTGAGCGTTAAACGGTACCTGGAATGTGATTGATGCCACAGTCGATGACCAGCGCTCCCTTCTTAATCCAGTCTCCTTTCACCATCTCTGCTTTTCCGATACCAACCACCAGGATGTCTGCTTTCCCTACCTGGAAGGGGAACAGGAGGATGTTTGGGGAAAAGCCACCACAAGATGGCAGTACAGAGTTCTTTTTCTTGCAACACCTTCAGAGTTTCAAAGAATGTTTTTGTCTTGCATAAAAACGTGTTGAAGCAACATAAGATAACCCCTAAAAATAAAATTTATTTTGTGCATCTGAGCATCAAAACCTGACTTTTAAGTGATGTACTCAGCTAAATATTTGAGATGTACCTCTCCTGCAAGGTCTGCAGTTTTAGAGTGGCAGGTGGTGACGGTGGCATGGCTCCACAGCAGCAGATCGTGCATCGGTGCACCCACAATCTTACTGCGACCGAGCACTACCGCTCTTTTTCCTGCTACAGACACACCTGTAGGGAAGTAATACAGTTAATGGGTAATTAATAATGAACATAAAAGTGACTGTAAATCAGTCTGTTTTACAGAAGAATGTAAAAGAGCACTAGACCTTTAACTTATTTTAGTTTTCACCTGTCTGTTTGATCAGCTCCATGCAGCCGTTCGGTGTGCAGGGGATGAAGCAGTCGCCCAGATCGCCACGAGACAGCTTCCCTGCATTGATGCTGGTCAGTCTATGAGTGCATGAGAGGAGCAGAAAACAGACTGTTGACTCGTGTCCCTCGGTTTAAAAATAAAAGCCCAGAGGTGAGAATCGTCGCTGCAGAAACCCCTCACCCATCTACATCTTTCTCTGGCGCTACGGCATTGGTGACTTTTTCTGTGTTGATCTTGTGGATTGAGTCTAAAGGCAGCTGCACGAGGAGGCCGTGGACAAACGGGTTCTCGTTCACCTCTCTGATGCTGTGAAGAACCTGCAGGAACGCACACACACAGAAATACCTGATTTGTCTAAAAACATCCGATTACATAAATCCAGCCTCACCTCTTCTTCTGTTGCCGTTTTGGGAAGTCTCATATGTGTTGCATTTAATCCAATCTGCAAAAACGAGGAGTTATAAATGATTCGTAATGGAAAATAAGTGTACCGTTTTTTTCTTGATATAAATTGTTTGACTAACAATAAATGAGCTGAGTGACCTCTGTTGCCGCTTTCAGCTTCATGCTGATGTACAGATTTGAATCTTCGCGGTCTCCAACCTGTGAGGGGCGACATGGCACTCGGACACGTGACCATTTAGCAGAAAACATTTTAAATTTGTGATATTAATATTTTAAGGCCTACAAATGACCTGTAAAACCACCAGGCCAGGTTTGAAGTTGGGATCCTTGAGCTTCATCTGCTCCACATCCTGTTTCAGACGCTGCCTCACCTGCCTAAAAAAAAAAAAAAAAGCAGACGATTTGCAGTAAGATTATTGAGGGTAAAGAGACTTTTGTACTTGGCATGGTTGCAGATTTTCCAACCAGATGCATGCCATCAGCCATCTTTTCAAACTTTACACTCTTGTCTGCTAATCCTGGCTGCACATGCAACTTGCATGTCATATCTTTGACTACAGTCTTCACTTTATCTTTATTTCTTTGACAGATGCATTCCAACACTCTGTGCTGAGATGATAAGCCCCAGCAGAAGGATTTCTTTTAATCAACTAGATAAATCAAAGAAGGCCTTAAACTAGGTGGACTTTAGCTCATGGTCAATGCATCCTCAGGAACCACTGATTTCCCTTTTTCCTATTCTCTCTCTCTCTTTCTTAACATTTTTTTATCACAATTGTCTCTTTTTGCTCATTTTAAATATATTTTTAAACATTTTCTAAATGCTTTTTTATATTTTTACATTTTTTGTTTTTGTGAAGCGCCTCGTGATTTTTATCTTGAGAGGCGCTATAGAAATGATACTTTCTTCTCCTTCTTCTTGTATTCAAAAATCCTATTTATTTTTCCAAACAAATGTGATCCCAGATTTTATTTGCTAAGCAGGTTTTGTTGTGGAAGAACCTGAGAACAAATCACCTTTGCATCACTTGAACTGAATCTGGATGAATAATTTTGGTTTAAAGCAAATTCTTTGCAAGTAAACTTTAAATCTTGCAACATTTATGCATCTCACTAGATGGTTTATCTCAAACCCTATTTTTGAGCTCCTAAAGAAGAAATGACAACATAAAAAGCCTCCTTATCTCATAGATGGCTCATAAATCCATCCGTGGTCACTAAACAACTTGAGCAATATTTGTGCATGTCGTGCATCCTGCAGGCAAGCTTTAGCCTCCATCTAAGCCAGGGAAACCAAGAGATCTGACGGCTTTCCAGCTTCATTGTGTAACATGGAATAATTTGACTAATGAATGCAGTGAGGGGCCGTTAACAGGCTGCAGGTTGTTATGTCTCGTGACAAGCACATGCAGCTGAATGTCCTCCCATGCTGCTGTTGCTGCATGAGTAGACACGATGATCGCCTGAAATATGAGGAAATCTGAAGGTTTGGTTACCATCAAATCAGTACAAAGTTTACAGATAATGCAAATACCAAACTCCTGACACATGCAGGATCTTCTTGGTTTGATGTTTGAGTTCAGTGGAACAATAGGGCAAAGATCAAATCACACCACTTTACATAATTTGGTTTTAGGTGTCTAACCTGTTACAGCCAAATAATAATGTCTGAGCCATAATGAGCTTAAAACACACTGACCTAATAAGCATGATATGAAAAAAGGTTGAAAGACATAAATGTCCCTCGAGTGAAATAATCGTCTAAAAAGTTTAGGAAACTGAAATGAGCCAATGTGGCTGCTTAGTTAGCCGAGTGGGTTTTGTAAACCTGCAGCAACTAGCATAAATGTCACACGTGCATCCTTGAACATGTTAAATCAGGTACTTACGCTGAAACCTCTTTCCCGCTGATAATTTGGGCTGTCATTTTTCGTCTGAAACTCTGTTCCGAGAGGATGGTGACTATCAAACACGCACACAAGGAGAGAGGTGCGTGGTGGAGAAGTGGGGACCACTTTATTGAAGTTTAATTCGCACGACTTTTGTCGAAGACAGCGTAGTTTGTATTCACGAAAACGACACTAACGCTGAAAATGTTTCGTAGAACGTTCAGGAATAGCCCCGACGTTAATCGACCAATGAACATGGACGACACAGCATTGCCTCTGCCAGCCAATCAGATCTCACATTGAAAGCGCGAGCTGTTTCCCTTGACCAATAAAAATTAGAGAGACTTTTTCCACCCCCATGTATGGGCGGGACGAATTTGACGTAACTCCGCTGAGACTCAGCAGAGGGCAGTAGTTATTTACAAACTGCTGAGATAAAAATCGCCCGAAAGTATACTCGCATTGTTTATGTAGGTCGGTTGTGGACGCGCTAGAGATTGCTTGGCTTTTACTAAACCGCCACTATTCATGTATTGTTAGAAAATACAACTTAGCACTTTCTTTATCCAGCTGCACGTCCAGCGTAAGACATGAAGAGACCCAGAGAGCTATGGAGCATAGATTCAGTGGTGTTTTAAACAACGAAGACCTCTCGCGATTTTCAGACATTGAGAACAATTTCCCCACCGAAAGGTACGTTGATTTAGATGTTTATTTTTTGGGTAGGTAAACATTAGCTCTCCAGTTGGTGAATTGGTGGTAAATTGACTTTTTGTCGCCGCGTTCTCCATTTTTGCTAAGTCTATTACTGTTAGCGCTAAAGGAGATGGCCAGACCCCCTGCATTTTTAATCCCTGGTTAATTAAATGTGTCGTTTCAGACCTAAAACACTGTTCGAGGAAATTCGTGCCTCTATAATCAACAATGACGAAGAGGATCGCTCCTTCTGGAGACCCGTGCTTCCTTGGGGGGGCGTGTTTACCATCAAGGCTGGGCGGAAGGCCATATCCTGCATCCCCCTGTACGTGGAAGTCCAGCTAAAGAACACATGCACCATTGATGGCTTCCTCATGATCCTGTATGTGATCCTGCGGGACAATCAGGGCTTCCACAGGGAGCTGGCTGTATTCCTGGGAAAGCAGTTTGTGGAGCATTTCCTCTACCTGATGGACTCCTGTGACTACACCACAGTGAAGATGCTGTGGATCTGGAACAAGATGTCTAAGAGACAGTACCGCTCTGAGATCCACCAGGCAGCCCTGGAGATCGACCTGTTTGGGAATGAGCATGAAAACTTCACAGAGAACCTGGAAAACCTCATGTCTACTGCTCAGGAGAGCTCGTGCAGCAGCTGTGACTGTCCTGGTCGCTTCCAGAACATCAGAAAAACCACAATCAACATCAGGTAAGATGCTCACAGGTAAACTTTGTTTCATTTAGACACACAACCCCAAAAAAATAACACTTTGATATCTTTATTTTTCCCCAGCCCTCCTCACGAGCTTCCTCACAAAGACCCGATCCAGTCAGCTGTCGACCAGTTTTTCAGGCCCAAGCTCCTCCTCTGCTCAGAACTGGGGTGAGACGCAGCGAGGATGCTCTTCCATTCCGACGTAGCATCATTTAGCAGGTCACATGTTCTCTTACCAGGTGCGATGGCATACGGGAGTTTTCTCAGAGGGTATTCTGCCACGGCCCTCCACCTTTTGTCATCCTCAACATGCAGCAGTGGAGGTCAGAGGATCTGTCCTATGTTCCTTACCATCTGGCTCTTTGTCAGCACAGGTATGGTGTGTGTGTTCAGTCATTTAAAAAACAACCATTAATAATAATCACGTCATCTACTGACATATGAGGATTGTTTTATGACACAAAAAGCTGCACAAAAAGCATATTTGTCCTTTTCTTAAATTATTTCACTACAATTCTTTGCTATTGCAATAAACAAGCAGCTTGACGCCATATTGGTGCATGGGATCACGTTTCTGCTGCTTCGACTTGCTTATGTAATTTAACTGATGATGCAGAAAAACGTTGTCTAAACAGATGATAAAGGCTGGGTAATTTTGGTCTGGTCAGTAAAAGAAGCTCATTTATAAATATCTGAAATAAAAGACAAAACTTAGTAAAGACGTTTCTAAACTAATTCCTGCAAATGATGAGAATGAATGTATTTGTTTAATGTTTTTTTTTTTCATTTAGTTATTTTCTCTGTTAATCAGCAGCTTTTATTGCAGGACAACTTCCTGTTGTTCAACCACACACACCCTGTGGTCTAGCTAAGAGCTTTTCCCTAAATTAGGTCTCAGCTTTTTTTTTTTTTTTTGAGTCGGTGTAAACATACCTTTACTATTTTTAACCAAGAAAACAAATAAAAATAACTCCAAATAATAAAATTTCTTATTTAAAATGTCAGACCTGGTGGAATTTTTGTTCCGGTTTACAGTTTAGTACAACTAATAAATGAAAACTAAAATACGAAAAAAAAATGCATATCAATATGTTTAAAATCTTTAAGCTTAGAAAAATGTCAACGTTCCCAGCAGATACTTGCTAGAGGGCGCCACTCTCTTCAACAAGGAGGAGCATCACTACTCTGCAGCCTTCCAGATCGACGGCTGCTGGATGCACTATGATGGGCTGAGGAGCGATAATCTGATCCTACTGAACAAGCCACCCGAGCTCCTGCTGCTCTCCTCTCTGGTCTACATCCGCGCCTCCGACAAATGACCACCTTACCACGGGTGGAGGCCGTCCAGGTGACCCACAACTATTAAATCCATCTGTCAACTGACAAATTTCCTATTAATGGCATTTTTTTTGTTGTTTCTTTTTCCATTTTGTTGTTAAAATGTATATTTTCTTTAACTCATGCCCCGAGGATGTCTTCTTTGCAGCTACAACTGGATCAAACGCTGATGATTATAATTTTTGGGGCATGCTTGGAATCCAAGAATATTATATGGGCTATAATAGTTCTGGGTTGATGTACTCTAAATGTTATTAACCGCAGTTTATACCTTCTATACCGTAAAAACAGCCGATGGAACAGTTTCTGCTGTTTTCTTAAGGTGGAAATCCTTTAACCCTCCCACTGTCTTTGAGTGACCCCGCGAGGAAAGTTGACCATTGAGCAGGATTGATGGTTTATCCCTTGAGGTCTACGTGACAGGGGTGAGGTGGTGTTCACTCCTCACCCCTGTCACGTGGACCTCAAGGGATAAACCATCAATCCTGCTCAATGGTCAACTTTCCTCGCGGGTCACACCCACTAGGACAGTGGGAGGGTTAAAAGTAGCCGTGTGTAACGGACGTTTAGACAGTTAAGAGGGTACTATTGTTCCAGCAGATGATACTTTTCATTTATTTACAAATGATCGTGGTGCTTTATTAGACTTTTGGTCAAATGGAAATGATGAGACAAAGTTGGACCGTTTTGTGAAGCTGTTGAAATACTTGGAGAACCTCGTGTTTACAGTGTGAACGTTAAAACGCAGTGATGTTTAAGGCAGAGTGAGTCGTTTGTTTCAAATTTAGTGAAAATGATATATAAACGATGTTTGGCTTTTATGGCATTGGTCTGTGATGAAAAATGCAGTTTCTGCCTGTTGTTTTTTAAACGCTAATCCTCACGAGAATAGCTGATCACATGGTGCCTCTGCAGAGAAAAGCAGACGTCGTTTTAAAATAAAAACGAGTATTTTCACACACACCTGTCTGGGTTCTTTCACTCATGCATATGGATGCAAGAACAGACTCAAAAAAAAACAGACATGACCTTTTAAGGCAGGCATTTATTTTTTTAAACTGGGTACGACCGCACCACACAGATGGACTAAAATGTATGAAATGTCTTCAATCAACCGTGAGAAGATGTGAGAAAGCTACAGTTTCCTTTACACTTAGTTATTTTGTACTTCCAGCATTAATCCACAGGATAGAAAATTCAAGTCGCTAACTGACTTCGGACAAACGACGGGGTAAAAGAAGCAGAGCGGTCGTTTTGGCTGAACGCTGGACATCAAGTCGTCACAGGAGTTGTTTTTTATATTTTTCCCTTTTCAGTCGAATGTAGACCAGCTGTTAAAGTCCTCTGCTTTCTTTCTACAAGCACTTTGGTGAGAGCACGTCATTAGACAGAAACAAAATACATACAAACTCCCTTTTGCAGAATCACATTTACAGATTTTCATCTCTTCAAAACAAAGTAGCAGTTAAAACGTACGACGTAAACAACAAAACTGTAAAATAATGCTAGAGGACTCGTAGCGGCAGCGCTCCGTTACACATGCACGAGTAAGATCTACGAACTGTTTATGCATTTTTTTAAATGAAAAAGTTCACATGACCTGTCAGAAACTAAGGGTCACCAGTAATCTGACCAATTTGCGAGGCAAATTGCACTTAAATTAATCAAAAATGAATTTAGTGTAGATGAAGCAAAGCAACAACGTGTTTACATGGTAACAGCTGAAGTGCTTTAAAGATCTCCATCTTTCATTTAACCAATAGGAAACTCATCTATATAAAATGTACACATGAACTTGAAACACGATCACTGAAGACGCCGGTAGGTTGAAACAAGGTTGGGTGTTTGGTCAACATGTGGACTTCTGTTACAGCAACGTGAGACGCCTTGGCTTTTTAAGGAGACAAACACAAAACACATTCAGTCCCATGAACAAACGAGTCTTATTGCATCATCTAAACGTCGTCCACTTCAAACAAAAACATCAATAACGCGTAACAGGTGAATGCAACACAGAGCTTAGGTATTGGTTTCCAATTATGTGCAAAGGCTGACAAAGTAAACTTAACATGAAGTGACTCAGCAACACGCCGCACCTAGACGGGCGTTAGAAGAGAGCTCTTTGCTATTGCTGTGCACTGCTTGATGCATCGTTGAGCCAGAAGCTGCACGTCGACACCCTCAGATACACCGATTTTCTTCTAGGGACCAGATAACTCAGCCCGTGTCAACTAGCACGTGGAAGAATGGAAAGAAAAACAGGTCCGGCACCTTTGCATGAACCATTTACCTTTAAGGTGATGGGCCAGCAAGTGTCAGATAGCATCATAGCTTTCTAACTAAAATATAGTAAATCTGGCTGATCTCCAAACATCAGAGACTTCTTTTGCTCTCAGTAAATTAGATGTGATTGCACGTTGAGGGGCCGTTTAAGATTCTGGACATTTAAACGCCCAGAGAGCAAATTACTAGTATCTAATGTAACAATTTAGAGAAGGCTAAACATAAACTTCATTTATGAAGGAGCGCAAACGGCTAAATCCTGAATCCTAAATATAGCACCAGTTATTATTGTGGACTCACCAAAGAGCAACAAAATGGGTCATGGCCAATTTTAACCGTTGCAAAGATTAGCAACAGCATGACCCAACCTTTGGTGGACGAGACAACTGAACACAGTTCTTTAACGCCTTTGAGAATGAAACAGACCAGATGGGATGGATGAAAGGGTGAAATTCACCTCTAAAGTGACTCGGGAATCAAACTACACACATTCACGCACAAATTAAGTGACCCAGTGCAGAAAAACATTTACAGGCAATGCACTAGAGGATATAGTCATATCTATGTATAGATAGATATATATAGAGAGAGATAGAGACATATATATATATATATATATATATATATATATATGTCTCTATCAATATATATATCTATATCTGTGCATTTATACTATTTACACGAGAGAGAGAGAGACAGAGAGAGAGAGCCCTTTGAGAAAATAGAAAGTTTCTAACTTTGCTCTTTTCTTGTGAAGCACTGATTTAGGTGCAGAACTTTTATCGATGCCGAGCATCGGTTCTTCACGCAGACACGTAACGAACAGTCCCGTCATGCACGTACCCCTCGACTTTACACACTACACGGCCAAGAGCCACACATTCCTACACAGACAAGCAGACTGCGGTGTTCATGGACGTAATTTTTGGGGGGGGCAGGGGGGACATGCCCCCCCCCCCACACTTTTTCCGTAGTCAAGGTTTGACCCCTGCACTTTTTACCATCCAAAAACAATATTACGCTATATTAAATTGACACTGGTTAAGCTCTAGGACCAAGCGGAAAACAACCGTTTGTGTTGAAGCCTGTTTCACATTAGAGCATACTGTAAAGATCCCCCCCCCCCCCCCGTGTCCTCCCCCCACTTCTAAAGTGATAATTACGTCCAAGGCGGTGTTCTACAGAATCTGAACCCGTAGTTCTGACTGCAGCAGAAACGTTTAAAACTTCGGACTTCGTGACAACAGAACAAAACATAAAATTATGAAGCATGGGCAAATTTTTCCCCCACAGCCCAATGGGACATGGCTCAAAGTGATCCAGCTGCAGGAGTCGTCTTCGTGTGCCCCACATCCGTTCAAACATCTTTTTATCTAAATAACGTCATTGCTCTTCTTCGGCTCTGCAGCCAGACTCTGGGCTCTTCTAACCAGCCTGTGAACATCCATCAGCCCAGAAAGCTCTCCGGTTTTCTTAAAGGCGTGCAGCTAAGCTCGTCGCACTTGAAGAATATGGGAAAGAGGCGCAGACAACAGAAAAAGATAAAGTCTTTGTTTCTAAAGTTGTTTTACTGAGTCCAAGCTGGCAGGGCCAAGGGTCAAAGGGCAGTCAGACCAAAGTTACAACGACAATACATCATGCCGTTGGAGTCCAACCAACTGTCCGAGATGGGGTCATAGCGCTGGACAGTGTTCAGATAGGATGACCCTGAGTGACCTCCAACCACGTAGAGGCAGTTGTCCACAATTGCAGAGCCCACACCTGAAAGGAAATGATAATCATATAAAAACATCAGGAGACTAAAGAAAAAACTGGTTCAAAATCCAACAAACTCACCAGTCCGAGGTTCATTCATGGGACGGCAGGCTGTCCACTGGTTCTGATGTGGGTCGTACCGCTCGATGCTGGACAGGTGGGACACTCCGTTGTGTCCACCCACCACAAAGATGAAGCCGAGCATGACGCCCACGCCAAAGTTGATCCGCTTATCTGCCATGGGGGCTACCATTTCCCAGGCATCTTTGCTAGGATCGTACCGCTCCACACTGTGTAATTCAACAAACAGCCGATCATCAGTCAGGTATGGCAATACCACAGCTGTGGTTTCAGATGATGTCAATGTCTATGGCAACAATAATTTTAATTAACAACACAAAAAACATCAGATTCTCTATGATGCATATGTCAGTTTAAAGGTGCATGAAGTAAGAATGACATCCTGTGGTCAAACTGGGTACTGCAGTCCATGTACGAAAGAGTCCTCTCTGAGCTAACCACCAGGAAGTAGGGCTGGGCGATATGGCCTCGAATCAGTTATCACCATATACTGAGCAGTTCAACTCGATAGCGATAAATGGACACTAATTACCCGTACGGTGACCAAGGGAGCAGTGATGGTAGATTTGGTCGAGAGGATCGTTTTCAAAACATTCTTCAGCAACCATTCGGCAACGTTTTTGGATTTGGACGCTGCCGCCAGCCGCGGCCCTCGCCCTCTGCTTCATCATCTGAATCATCGCCACATCGTCTCTCCCTTCTTGTTAGATCGGACTGGGTGGAGTCACGTGACTCCACCCAATTCAGTTTGTACCGCAGCCTCTTAAAGGAACATGATCAGCAGCAACCCGCACACCTTTTATTTTATTTTTTTCAAATACCTAATATATTGACATGGGCAAAATGACATTGTTTATAGACAAATTTTGATATCGGTAGATTTTAAACAATGACCTCTTCCCTTTTCAGCCTTTTAAAAAAAAAAAAAGGCAAAACCCGTTAACCACCCAGCCTGTTGAGAGGGAAATCTGTTTAAATGTAATCGTCCTTCCAACATGAATAAGTAATTAGACCATTTTAAATTTCTTTCTTATTGCACCTTTAACTTTTCTCCTATTAAAAAAAAATAAGGGCAAACCATAGAAAACTTTTTGAAAGATTATACCTGAATCATAGCTAATTAAATGATTTAAAGTTTAAGATGCCAAAGTTAACGACTAATGAGGCTGTCACAAGTCTGACTAAGGTATTTAGTAGGAGGATACCAGCGATCTGGGACTGTTTTGTACCAAAAAGCAAGAACACAAAACCACAAGAGGAATGAGGAAGAAGTCCCTTGAAATTTTCTGTCCAAACATGTCCTCCTGAGAGGTTTCGGGTGTCAAGGAGATGACCAACTGGGACGCAGCTCTCTGGTGATGCTCGGCAACACAAAGACACGAACACTGAATCACTCAACACTTCAGCTATAACAGCAACAGGTCCATCACCATTTTCTCAGTAACAGCTGATATCCTTTACTAGATTGCTCATTATATTAAATATCTGACAAGATCCTGAAGGGAAAACTGGGTTACCTATTCATGTGCGCTGGCCCGTAGCCTCCGATAGCGTAGATCATGCCATCCAGCACAGCGGTGGCAAAACAGCTACGGGACTTTGTCATGGGAGCCACAGGTTGCCACTCCTTCAGCTTAGGGACATATTTCTCCACAGACTGAAGGTAATACTGGCCGTCATAGCCTCCCAGAGCATACAGTTCTCCTGCTAAGACCACCACACCGAGCGTGCTGCGACATTCTGCCATCCTCTCCATGGAGGACCATGTGTTGCTTTCGGGGTCCCAGCTCTCCACGGTGCTCTCGTGTCTCCGATAGCTAATCCCTTGCCTCATGTGCGTGGCAATGCCTCCCACCACAAAAACTCTGTTGTCCAGCACCGCCACGCCAAACTCATAACGGGGAACACTAAGAGGGGCCAGTCCAATCCATGAATCTCTCTGAGGGAAATACATTTCCATGCTGAAAGAGAAGAGGATAAAATGTAATAAGACTATTTCAAATCGAATATTTCCATTTTCACATCATCATCATCATCGTTACCTTTCCAGTGTAGCAAACAGACCAGCTTTGCCACCTACTGCAAGTAGCACCTTTGGAGCACACCTGGGCCGTGCTGACAACACAGTCTGATAGGAAAGTCTGTGTTCAGGCATAAAGTGATATTTGAGGGCCTCGTTGAGCAAGTGCTTGCACGCGTGGTCATCTCGTAAAAGGTGGTTGGCTTCATATAGGCGGGTGAGGAATTTGACGCTGAGAAGTGGAAGGCGAACACAGTGTAACAACGGAGCAAGGTGCTGCTGTCTCTCCGTCACATCATATTTGATCCACGATTCCAGGGCATAAAAAACACTCTCCTCTGTGTCCACCTTAAGACAGTCATTAGAAACTATTTCATCCAACTCAGCTCTTGTAAGTTCAAAAAACTCCTCCGTTTGACACACCTCCTCAAAGTTCTCACAGATGAATTTTGTTGCAGCCAAGCACAGGTCATGACAGCCATATGTCTCTGCAAAGCGGGATATCCCTATACAGTTTCCAGCATCCAGCTGGCTTTCTAAGAAGGAACAGCACTCCTTAAGTACAAGCTTAACCTGGAGTAAATTGGCAGCCGGCAGCAGAGACTCAACAGTTTCCTGGGAGATGAACACCGTCCCTGTGTAGGCATACTCTACAATAGCCTGGAAGAGAAACAGTAAAAGGTGTAAGAAAAGGACTTTTACAGCTTTGAATTTGTGGATCTACTTGGTTTAAGCATACCTTCAATGCGGTCTCATCAACGCACTGGAACTCCACCTCAGAGGTCTCTTTCTCTGAAAGGTTACCTGTAAACATGGCCTTGAAGTAAGGGCTGATGCTAGCCAGAACTACTTTGTGGGCATGAATCTTGGCATCACCCACACGAAGGACGATGTCGCACAGTTCATGATCCTGCCGCAAGAGCTGGAGGCCTTGCAGCAGCTGCTCTGAGTGGGGCCGTGTGAGACTTGCAAACATATAGGACTGGTCCTGTTGGTCCATCTGGTAACAGAAACCCAGACATCGGAGCAGAGTTTATTACACAGTGTAGACTTGACCAACATGATGTAAATCTAAGAACTACCACATTTCAAGCTTGTGTAACATGAACTTATTACTGTAGACGTTTGTGGCGACATGCCGAGTTAAAAGGCTGCATTCGGGATCCGTTTGTTTGCAGTTTCCAAGGTAAAGGCTAAAGAGCATCCGAGTCCTAAGCTAACGCTGCTTTTAGCTAGGAAGTACGAACACTACACGACACACGTGAACCAAATTTACCAAACTATAAAATGCATTTATTTAAGCACTGCAACAAATCATCAAATATAAGAATGACATGTTGGGATCTGTCTTTGTTTTTCAACGGAGGAAGCTCTTAAATCAGAAATCACTCGCTACCTCTTAGCTAAAGCAACACACATAGCTAACAGTGAGCTATAGTTTTTGAGTCCAGCAAACACACAGCTTATCCAAATACATATATTTCCATCTCAATGCACTACAGGTTGTTCGCTAAAAATTATTATTAGCCTGTTCTGGGCGCAGAATTGATATACAGAAACATGGCTGACGGTTACAAACGTGACGTTTTAGCTAGCTTTCGGATAACAATTTATCTCGTCAAAGCAGAAAAAAAACAAACCTGTAATTTGTGGTCCGTATGATGCGCGAAAACAACGACTGACTGTGCGGTGGCGATGACTGAGAATCCCGAGCAGCTAGCAAGAAAACAAGCGACTGCCAACCTACCTAGCCACAAAGCTACAGACCATAGACTGTACATACAGCTACAGACAAGCTAAAGACAATAACAACGCTCTATCAGAATAAAACACCCACTTCCGGTGCTTTCAAAATAAGACGACTTTACTAGACTCACTGACAGGCTGTTTGAAAAAACACGTTTTCATCTTTCTCTTCTTTTTAATCTCTAGTCTACAATATTTAATCAAATACAGGTTTCATGATATATTTCTATTTAATTCCCAACTATAATCAGCCGAGGACACATATTTTGACCTCGCTAGCATTAATTATTTTTTTCATTCAAATGATAAAAAAAGACAAAATAGACTAAAACAATTGCCTAATTGTTCAGTTGTGAAAACAAAAATAGGTTTTTGCTGCCATAATCATTCACTGTAAACCAATGGTGTAATTGTTTAGTAAACAAAAATCTGTATAATCTGTATATAGTTTTCTGTATCAAACAACACCAAAACATAAATTATCACAAAATTGCAAACATTTTTATTTAGAGCATTAATGGCTATAGTACATAAAATGTTAAATGTATGTTGCATTTTATTTTATTTTATGTTGTATGGCAACCCATGGCGGTGAAAACGAAGAGTCGGAGTACCCGGCCCGGAGGGTTACCGGGGTCCCACCCTGGAGCCAGGCCTGGGGTTGGGGCCCGTGAGCGAGCGCCTGGTGGCCGGGCTTTCGCCCATGGGGCCCGGCCGGGCCCAGCCCGAACCGGATACATGGGCTCGTCCAACTGTGGACCCACCACCCGCAGGAGGAACATGAAGGGTCCGGTGCAATGTGAATCGGGTGGCAGACCAAGGCGGGAGCCTTGGCGGTCCAATCCCCGGACAAGAAAACTAGTTTTTGGGACATGGAACGTCACCTCGCTGGCGGGGAAGGAGCCGGAGCTTGTGGCAGAGGTTGAGCGGTACCGGCTAGATATAGTCGGACTCACCTCGACACATTGCATTGGCTCTGGAACCCGAGACCTGGAGAGGGGTTGGACACTCTACTTTGCTGGAGTTGCTCCGGGTGAGAGGCGGAGGGCTGGGGTTGGCTTTTTGTTAGCCCCGAGACTCTCTGCCTGTGTGTTGGGGTTTACCCCGGGGGACAAGAGGGTAGCTTCCTTGCGCCTTCGGGTCGGGGAACGGGTCCTGACTGTTGTTTGTGCTTATGGGCCAAATATCAGTTCAGAGTACCCACCCTTTTTGGAGTCCCTGGGACGAGTGCTAAATAGTGCTCCATCAGGGGACTCCATTGTCCTGCTGGGGGACTTCAATGCTCACGTGGGCAATGACAGCTTGACCTGGAGGGGTGTGATTGGGAGGAACGGCCCACCTGATCAGAACTCGAGCGGTGTTTTGTTATTGGACTTCTGTGCAAGCCGCAGTTTGGCCATAACGAACACCATGTTCGAACATAAGGATGCCCACCGGTACACTTGGTACCAGGGCAGCCTAGGTCACAGGTCGATGATAGATTTTGTAGTCGTATCATCTGACCTGCGGCCGTATGTTTTGGACACCCGAGTGAAGAGAGGGGCGGAGCTGTCAACTGATCACCACCTGGTGGTGAGTTGGATCAGATGGCAAGGGAACATGCCGCGTAGACCTGGCAGACCCAAACGCATAGTGAGGGTCTGCTGGGAACGCCTGGCAGAAGAACCTGTCAAGACGGTCTTCAACTCCCACCTCCGGCAGAGCTTTGACCACGTCCCGAGAGCAGTGGGGGACATTGAGTCCGAGTGGGCCTTGTTCCACTCTGCGATTGTCGAGGCGGCTGTTGCTAGCTGTGGTCGTAAGGTGGCCGGTGCCAGTCGTGGTGGCAACCCCCGTACCCGCTGGTGGACACCAGAGGTTCGGGGAGCCGTCAGGCTGAAGAAGGAGGCCTACAGGGCGTGGCTGGTCTGTGGGTCTCCGGAGGCAGCAGACAGGTACCGGATAGCCAAGCGGGGTGCAGCAGTGGCAGTTGCCGAGGCAAAATCTCGGGCGTGGGAGGAGTTTGGTGAGGCCATGGAGAAAGACTATCGAGCGGCTCCAAAGAGGTTCTGGCAAACTGTCCGGCGCCTCAGGAGAGGAAGGCAGCAACTCGCTCACACTGTTTACAGTGGGGATGGGGAGCTGCTGACGTCAACTGAGGCTATAGTCGGACGGTGGAAGGAATACTTTGAGGAGCTCCTCAATCCCACCAATGCGCATTCCGAGGAGGAACCAGAGCGGGGAGGCCTGGGGATGGACTGTCCGATCTCGGGGGCAGAAGTTGCTGAGGTAGTCAAACAACTACACAGCGGCGGAGCCCCGGGGGCGGATGAGGTTCGTCCTGGGTATCTCAAGGCTATGGATGTTGTAGGGCTGTCATGGTTGACACGTCTCTACAACATTGCGTGGTCATCGGGGGCAGTTCCTAGGGAGTGGCAGACCGGGGTGGTGGTCCCCATCTTTAAGAAGGGTGACCTGAGGGTGTGTTCCAACTATAGGGGGATCACACTCCTCAGCCTCCCTGGAAAGGTCTACGCCAAGGTACTGGAGAGGAGGGTCCGATCGATAGTTGAATCTCAGATAGAGGAGGAGCAATGTGGTTTTCGTCCTGGCCGTGGAACTGTGGACCAGCTCTATACCCTTGCAAGGGTGATGGAGGGGGCATGGGAGTTTGCCCAACCAATCCACATGTGCTTTGTGGATTTGGAGAAGGCTTATGACCGTGTCCCCAGGGGCACCCTGTGGGGGACGCTCCAGGAGTATGGGGTGGGTGGCTTTCTGTTAAGGGCCATTCAGTCCCTTTACCAGAGGAGCGTGAGTTTGGTCCGCATAGCCGGTAGTAAGTCGGACCTGTTCCCAGTGAGGGTTGGACTCCGCCAGGGCTGCCCTTTGTCACCGGTTCTGTTCATCACTTTTATGGACAGAATTTCTAGACGCAGCCGTGGTGTGGAGTGTGTCGAGTTTGGTGGCAGGAGAATCTCGTCTCTGCTTTTTGCGGATGATGTGGTCCTACTAGCTTCATCCAGCTCTGACCTTCAGCTCTTGCTGGGTAGGTTCGCGGCCGAATGTGAAGCGGCTGGGATGAGGATCAGCACCTCCAAATCTGAGACCATGGTTCTCGACCGGAAAAGGGTGGCTTGCCACCTCCGGGTCGGGGGAGAGGTCCTACCTCAAGTGGAGGAGTTTAAGTATCTCGGGGTCTTGTTCACGAGTGAGGGTAGGAGGGATCGGGAGATCGACAGGCGGATTGGTTCGGCGTCTGCAGTGATGCGGACGCTGAGCCGATCTGTCGTGGGGAAGAGGGAGCTGAGCCAGAAAGCCAGGCTCTCGATTTACCGGTCGATCTACGTCCCAATCCTCACCTATGGTCATGAGCTTTGGGTAATGACCGAAAGAACGAGATCGCGGATACAAGCGGCCGAAATGAGTTTCCTCCGTAGGGTGGCCGGGCTCAGCCTTAGAGATAGGGTGAGGAGCTCGGACATTCGGGAGGGACTCGGAGTAGAACCGCTGCTCCTCCGGATCGAAAGGAGCCAGTTGAGGTGGTTTGGGCATCTGGTCAGGATGCCTCCTGGACGCCTCCCCGGGGAGGTGTTTCGGGCATGTCCTGCCGGCAGAAGGCCCCCGGGTCGACCCAGGACACGTTGGAGAAGTTACATCTCCAATCTGGTCCGGGAACGCCTTGGGGTCCTGCCGGAGGAGCTGGTGGACAAGGCCGGGGAGAGGACGGCCTGGAGCTCCCTAGTTGGGATGCTGCCCCCGCGACCCGGACCCGGATAAGCGGAGGAAGACGACGACGACGACGACGACGACGGCAACCCAATTTCTCATATAACAGTTAGACGTAATTTCAAGTTGATCATCCACAGTTGGTTTAATAAAGAGCAAGTCACCTAGCCTAGTGAACTAGACCAAATTCTTGCTTTGCAAAGAATGGTTAGGGTTAGAAGCTCTTGATTTACCGGTCGATCTACGCTCCTACCCTCATCTATGGTCACGATCTTTGTCCGAAAGAACGAGACTGTGGATACAAGCTGCCGAAATGAGTTTTCTCCGCAGGGTGTCTGGGCTCTCCCTTAGAGATAGGGTGAGAAGCTCAGTCATCTGGGAGGGGCTCGGAGTAGACCTGCTGCTCCTCCACGTCGAGAGGAGCCAATTGAGGTGGCTCGGGCATCCGGTCAGGACGCCTCTCTGGTGAGGTTTTCTGGGCACGTCCAACTGGTAGGAGACCCAAAGGAAGACCGTGGACACCCTAAAGAGACTATGTCTCTTGTCTGGCCAAAGAACGCCTTTGGATTCCCCTGGAGGAGTTGGCCCAAGTAGCTGGGGAGAGGGAAGTCTGGGCCTCTCAGCTTAACCTGCTGCCCCCACGATCCGACTCCGGATAAGTGGCTGAAAATGGATGGATGGATGGATGGATCCTCTGGACGTATTAGGTAAGTACTGTATGTCTTTTTGCATCTTTTTGTAATTCCATAAGAGTCTCTACTGCCTCTATAAAAACTCCAAATGCAAAAGAGAAACATCCATCCACTTTTTGCCAGTGTTTGATTTGAGACATTGCTTGCAAAGCAAGTGTTTCAAAAAGTTCTCTATCATGTCACAATAAAGGAAATTAGTCTAGAACCACCACCTGTCAACACAGCAGGAGCAGTGGCTGTTGGCTTTACCTGAGAGGAATTTTGTGCAAAATAATTAGCGGTCAGACCGTGGCGATAATGTGCTGCAATCGTGTCCTTTTTACAAAAGATTAGATTACGCAATGAAGTTATAAAGGGGGTATGGGGCGGTCTCTGCACTGACGCGGACTCACATTTAGCGTGGACACAACTTTTAATTGTGATTGAAATCATGCTCTATAAGTTTTTTTTGACCAGCTGATCCTAAAGGTGTCTGTCCTTCAGTCCCCTTGAACTGTCTGGTGATCTGAGCTCCAGCTCTAACAGAGAGAAGCTCCTGGAGTTCTGCATTGCTCCAGTTTACCATCTCTGCTGATTGTATTTACAAAGCCAAAACTTACTGTCGGTATTTACTTTCGTTTTAATATTTTTACCGGCCGAAGCTTGGTAGTAATTTCACGTGTGATTATGACACCACCCTCTGTTGCACCAAGGCATATGCATACACAAGATCAGCGTTGCAGCAATAACGTTACCAAGCATGGTGGCATGAATGCTGATAAATTTCCGCATCACCATGCTGCCACAGCGCATTCATAAGACACACCATTGTGGCAGTTGTACGCTGATTTGAGTGTTTTCTAAAAAGACTGACTGGTCAATTCCAAACAGATGATTTTGGGGACCTTCTCTAATTAGCAGAGGTGTGGATTCGAGACACATGACTTGGACTCGAGTCAGACTTGAGTAATTATTTTAATGACTTCTGACTTGACTTGATAAAATCTATAAAGACTTACGACTTGAACGCCAATGACTTGTGACTTGAATCGACTTGTATCTGTTGACTTGATGATGACTTGAGCATATTTGATATTTTAGCACAAAAGTGGCATGACATGGCCATAAATCATTCTTCGTTCTGGGTTTGATTTACTGCTAAATGCAGCAGCACTTTGTTTATAATCAGTTTCAGTTGCACTTTCTGCTTGTTAGAACAAATAAATGAAGCTTTAAGAAGCTTTATTTCTGGAATCTTTTTATTATCATCATCATTAAATTGAAGTTGGACAGATGACTTGAATTTGACTTGAAAATTCAAAGTTAAGGACTTGGACTTGACTTGGACTTCCACATCACTGACTGGACTCGACTTGGACTTGACTCAAGACTTGACTGGAAAGACTTGTGACTTACTTGTGAGTTGCAAAACAGTGACTTGTTAACACCTCAGCTAATTAGATCCAGAACTGGATTTTGGCGCCAGACTTTTTCAAAAGTGAATAATTGATGAACATTTTTTAATTGACACAAAATGTCGCTTTGACTATGAGTTCCATTATTTTACTTATTAATTTTTAAGGAGACCAATATAGTTAAGGAGACCAATATAGTTTTATTCTGTGTTACAACGGCTTGCCATACACCACTGCAGCCCTGTAAAGAGGTGGATTCTGCCTGGAGGAGTCTGGAACTCGCGTCACCATGGAAGCACTCAGTTTGCGACATGCATTCGCCATTTTGCTGCCTCGGTGTGTGTTTGGTTGGTTGGTGTGTGTATGTGTGTGGGCTCCTTTCGATGTGAATACCTCCGTGCTTCCAAACATTCACCACTTCAGCCCCAGCCAAAAGAAGAAATGTATGCGTGTAACCAGCGGAACCGTTAGCTGCTACGGCATGACATGAGCGACTGAACGACGGGACTGTAGATAGTTTCTCCCCGGGTTATCGAGGAGAGCCAGGGGGGAAATTGGCAAGGTTGGTTTTCTTTTTAACTTTGCTAGCCCTTCCAGACAGCGCCTAACACGGCGAGAACGAGCGGAGAGGCGTGTTAGCCATACGGAATTAACAAGCGAGGCTTGTGGACAAAGATGGAGCGTAATAAAATAAACTGTATTACTCAGTAACTGTTAAGAACTCCACTGGAGGAATGTTCCAGTATTATTAAACAACCAGTGAGAACCAGTAGGAAGTGTAAAAAAAACACTTTGCTCCGTCGCTACTGCAACCAGACGATCCACAAGTGGTTGTCCTCATTATCCTGTTTTATTTTATTCTAATGCTGTGTAGGAGCTTTATTAATGCGCTTTCACCTTCAGTTATCTTACAGATGTTTAAAAAATGTCTTTTTTATTTAGCTGGGATGAAAAGACAAAATAGAGGCAGAAATGTACATTTAGAAATGTGGCCGCATTCTGAAAAGACCGCATAGACTTGGAACTGTAACTCAAAACAGAAAAAAATGCATTTCTTAAAATTAATTAAAATGTTTAATAAATCAACAAAAGTGAAAATGTAGAAAATCATACCCACACATCATTTTTACTATTAAATAATAATATAACGTTATATTAGGTTCCCCTAACAATTACAAAGCAAGATTTTAAAAAGCATAAAAAATATCAACATATAAAATAAAAAATTATGATACGAAGTAAAATCTGATTATTGCCAGCTATTACTGTGTAATTATCAACATTACTGTTATCAGTGTTTAATTTGCACATATATATAATGAAAAGTATTAAAGCTGAATTTACATTATTATGCACACACAACACACATTTATGGTTATGAGATGATTTCATTCATTGTTCACATGACTGAACAATTACACCCCCCCCCCCCAAACAGGCAAACGAATTGAGACAAGATGGAAAAAATATCGGTTGGTATTATCGGCCCGGTTTTATTTATCCAACCGATACCGATATGTTAAAAAATTAATAACATAGGCTGATACCGATATTGAAATGTCTCACATTACTTTGTATATATATTAAATAATCCAAAACCAACATTTTGGTGCTATGTTACATTTTTATTTCCTAACGAAAATCACCCCCAAAGTGGTTTTTGGCTTCACTCATGCAGTTTCCTCTCTCAGTTGAAAATCCGCTGCTGGTCTGCCCAGCGGCTGTAGAAGCGTAGACAGGCATGGTTGAGTCATCATGCTCTGCCCCTTCCCATCCTGGGAATCTCAAGTCCAAGTCCCTCTTCCCTGGACTGTAAACACTAACATGCAATCTCTCCGTGTAGTTAGCAGGGAGTTTAATCTCCACAGTTGTGAACAAGTAAATTATTTCTTATATAATTCCTAGAACCCTTTAAAACCTAGAACCAAAAATTGCATTTTTGCTTTCTTTGGTGAGAGTGTGTATGTTCGCAGCTCGACCCTCTAACGGAGAGTTCTCTGTGAATGGATGGGGGCATGAGTGGGACATGACTGCATGGATCTACGGTCTCCAGGTCCGTAGCTGTTGAAATTCACACGTGGGGAGCCAGGATTTCATTGAATCCAGGTGTCTTATTTCTGGGTTGAAGGAATGGTACCAAAAATAACATATTTAATCGAAAATGACATCTCAGTAGTTCCAACAGTAATATTTTACCCTTTAAACAAACTTTGTTTGCTAGTTTTTACCAACATTGCCGTTTTGAAATACAATAAATTTCCATTTCTTACATTGTCCAATCATTTTTTTGTCTAGACTCTTGGCA
The DNA here is from genome assembly GCF_043380555.1 of Nothobranchius furzeri. Lineage (NCBI taxonomy): Eukaryota > Metazoa > Chordata > Actinopteri > Cyprinodontiformes > Nothobranchiidae > Nothobranchius > Nothobranchius furzeri. The sequence continues at coordinate 34,344,097 of NC_091758.1, forward strand.
AATGTTTAACTAAATATTTAATTTTTTGGAAAAAATGTTACTTTTGGAAATAGCATAAAAAGATCCTGCAATCGATGAATAATTTCATCATTGCTTGATAGATCTAAATGTTTTGTTTTAATGTTTGGTCTAGTCTTGAGGTGTAATTTTATCTACTTTAGAAGTACAGCCTTCTATTGACTGTTTATCCTCTCTGTGTTACATTCTTAGCTTGACAAACAGGATCACATTTTTCCATCATCATCTGTTCCAAGATGGAAGCACAAGTTGAAGGTGGGGAACATTACTGTCCTCGTTGGATTGAGATTGCCTCCTTGGATTCTCAAATTTGACAAATCCATAAGATCATCAATAATGATACCAGGTTTGATCTCCCAAGAGTTACATGAGCAGCTTCTGGACCTGAAGAATTACCAAAATCGCACAAATGGGGTGGAAAAGCTTAAACATATCCTCTCAGAAGTGGACATTCGGTCGGTTTCACCTGCTAGTATCGAGGAGTTCATCAACTTTCTTCCCCGACTTTTAGGTGACAGTAATTTCAAGGTGCTTTATGGCGCATTACAAGTTTTAAATGTACTCATTCAGAAGCTGGAGAAGGGAAACGAGAAATTTTTTAAACGTATAGTTTTAGTTGCTCTCAAGGCTTTAGGTGACACACGCACCATCACCAGGAACGAGTACCTCAATGTGTTCCAGCAGCTGATGAAAACTGTTGCACCGCAGCAGGTATTGGATCTGGTTATCGGCAACTTGAAACACAAAAACTCCAGGGTTCGCGAAGATGTCCTTAACATCATCATGGCAGCTATGCTCACTCATCCAAGGAAGGATTTCAACATTCCCAGGCTTTGCTTTGAGGTTGCACCCTACTTGGCCGACAGCAAGAGGAAAGTCCGCCACGCTTCTCTGGAGCTGTTTGCCGTTTTCGACCATTGCCTTGAAGCCGGGAGGAAACAGCCTCTTATGAAAGCTGTGGACATGGTTGAGCTCAACGAGGACGCAGAGGGTCTGATGGCAGCCGTACAGGCAAGACGAGCAAGGAGGGTTCTTCCAAAACTAACCTCAGAGGGAATCGTGGAGTATGGTTTGGTGGTACCAAAACCTGGACAATGGTCCCAAGTACAGTATGGTTCAGGAGCTGATCTGGACTGGGTGATGAACGGCGGGAGGATAAGTAGCGCTGGGAGCAACAGAACCGAGCAGGACAGTGACCGACTGTACGGATACGGCAGCTTAGGCTCGCTCACTGATGACCTACCGCTTCAGAGGAGAATCGTCAGTGCAGGCAAAGGGAAGAACAAACTACCCTGGGAGATCTCAAGCTCCTCGTCGACTGACAACGAACTACAGCAAGGCAGCCCACCTAACGGAAGGAGCTCTGAACAGGTGAGCTCTGTCATTTTAGCCAACATATTATTAAAATATATTTATTTCACTACACATTCGACACCATGTAAAATCCACTACACCACCAAAATTGGGTCTGCTTCAGTACAAACGCCACATTACTATCCAAATACCACATCACCCCCGTCCACCTCCTGAAAAAACATGAAAACATGATGGAAACAAACATTGGTTGTTAATTTTGGCCCAGTTTTATTTATCAGACCGATGCCATTACGTGGAAACATGACTAATATTGGCCAAAATTGATGATGATATTGGTATATTGTGCATCCCTAAATGAAAGTGGTCATTCCAGGTTGTTTTGGCATATTGAGTTTTTTTGTGGAAATCAAACCACAGCAAAAAAAATATGAAACGCTTATGGAAAATGCAATGTTGCTTTTTGTTAGAATGTGTCAGAAATAGTACTTAAAGAGACAATGTGTAGTTCTTATCGGTAGTTTCTGGAAACATCCATCAGAATGTTGTTGAAAATGGATGAAATGATGCCCAGTTGTTGAAAAATATTGGTGGCTTCGTAACATATAACCATAAAAATCGGGTCTACAATACATGGGAGCGGGTCTAAGTCTCTGGGCGACGCCATATTGGATGCCATGTTTCCTTCTACAGAAGCCCATGAGGACAAAATTAATTTACTACTTTGAAACAAACGGTTACTAAACTTTCTCGATTCTTAAATGTTGTTGTTTTACACATTTACCTCTTCACTTGTTGCCATTGATGAAATCTGATGTGCTTGTTATTTTGCTGAAGTTTGCACTCTCCAGGGCTTTTTGACCCTAAATCAAATCAAATCAACTTTATTTATGTAGCACTTTTCATACAAAAAAAAATGCAACTCAAAGTGCTTCACAGGTTAAAATAGCCCCATAGATCCCATATTCCCATCCCAGCCCCCCTCCTTAATGGGCGTCCATTGTTAAAGTCTTACTCCAACACAAAAATACCGCTTGCTTGCAACGATTTAGGTATCTACTGCCCCCTATCGCCAGGAAAAATACACACTGTCACTTTAATGGGTAAAATAAACTAAAGCAGAAGAATAACAAACAATGGATATTCCTTAAGAAAGGAAAAAGAAGAGATGGCATTTTTAAGGAATTAAACATCTGGCATACTGATTTTTTTCATTTAAAGCTGCTTTGTGATGCAAGTTTACTACGAGCCAGGTCAGATCAGGAACAGCTATTTTCATCATGGATTCTCTTTCTGACCAAAACCAACTCAAGTGAACTAATAAATGCTTTTTGAGGACATGAGAGAAAGTTTCTTTTGTCAAACTGTCACCATCCTTTCCAAGTAACATCTAACAAAAACGGTTCAAGGCGCCTTTGTTAGCTCTTTACCAGCTGTTGGTTTCAGTTTATCTTCATTAACAGATAAAATGCAAATATAGCTTTAGCGACTAAGAACTAAAAAGTTCTTATTTCTGGGAACATGAAAATGCTATAAATAGCAGTGGTGAACTGTTTTCTGTTAGAAATCTCACGCAGAGGCTTCAACCCCAAACAGCAGAGGAAGTGTAATTGGTAGCACTATTTTCTGAGATGGTTTAGGAGGAAAAATCTAAATATAGAGGTTGCGTGAGGATGCAGTATGGATGGAGAACAGCAGCATCAGCAAGGGAGGGCTGCATCTTGTTGTTTCAGTCTGTTGTTTTTGGGTAAAAGTCACTTAAATCCACCCATATTCACACCATTTATTTGTATTACCTAACAGGAACATGCCATTAACTATGTGGCTCTTATTTTGGGATGAACCATCAGAAATAGAGATATTTTCAGAGCACAGCAGCATTTCTGACAGTAGATGACTCATTTTCTCGCACAGTGTTGCTGCAAAGAAGAGCAGAGGCGATTAGAGGATAAGCCCTTGTGACGGTCTCAGTGTTCAATTAAAGGAGTTTGTTTTATTTTTCTAACAATAAACCTCCAGCCATCGGCTTGATTTAAAAACCTATTTTTGATATGGTATGTGGCTGTTTATAATGATCAGCTTCATTTGAGGAAAAAAAAACCCTTCTGTTTACAGCTGAGTCTGTTCCCCAGCAACAGCAGTAACACACAGAACACTTAACGAAGGGCCAGAGTGATAATTGGTCGTATCACAGGCTCATGCTTGTAAAACATGATGATTATTTTTTTATTCTCAGCGATTTATTGCAAACACACCAAGTTCTTGGACATGACTGCTGATCGTATTTTAGCCAGCTGGAAAATGTAAGAATCTGTTGTATTTTTGGTTTACATTTTTTATTTATGCTTTAAATCAGTGGATTGCATACAAACAGAACAAAACAGAAGTCCCTCGATGATACCTGGAGGAACAACTGATTGTGTTTTGTCTGAGCCGGTACATCCCTTTGTTCAACCCCGGGGATGGAATTACACTTGCCCCTGTTGTGTTTAAAGGTTGTTCAAGCTAGCTGCTTGAGCTGTAGCTTTTATTGTGGCAGCTATTACAATAATGGCATTTCTGCTTATTTCTAGGGTATGAGTGATGATTATGTGCGTCATTCCAAGAAGCCTGAGACCTACATACCTAGCTTCAGTAAGTTCCAACACGTCTTTGAACACATGAGTAAAGATGACACGGTTGACTGGATGTCCTGTACGCTGTACATTTTAGGACATCCTCAGGTCTCAGGAACACATCATCAGACATCAGAACATAGAGACAAGAGCATCAGGTTTCATTCTAAAACCCATCTGACAGCATCAGGAAAAAAGTCTCAGGAAAAAAAACAACTTCAGAGAGATGCATCCTGCAGGTGGCACCATTCATTAGCAGCAATTTTTTCCACTTTATTTAAATTTTTGCATTTGTTAAAAACATATCTCAAAAATCTGTGGGAAAGTATTGCATACCCAAGAACGAAGAACACGAGACCAAATTGTCATACATGAAACGGCGGCAGATCGTACGTTTCAGGCTCCTAGCTAGGGATGTTCGAAAATATCGATACACCTGAAGGTCCTGGGTTCACTTCCCGGCCTGGCATCTTTCTGCATGGAGTTTGCAAGTTCTCCCTGTGCATGCGTGGGTTCTCTCCGGGTACTCCGGCTTCCTCCCACAGTCCAAAACCATGGCTGTTAGGTTGATTGGTCTGTCCAAATTGTCCTTAGGTGTGAGTGTGTGTGTGCATGATTGTTTGTCCTGTGTGTCTCTCTGTGTTGCCCTGCGATGGACTGGCTCTCTGTCCAGGGTGTACCCCACCTGACTGCCCATTGACCACTGGAGATAGGCACCAGCCCCCCCCCCCCCCCCCCCCCCCCCCCGCGACCCTACGTGGACAAGCGGGTTCGGAAAATGGATGGATGGATGAATTCAAACACTGACCACTGACAGCAGTTTTTACCATCTTCAGTCTGGTGGAACAATGAGATCTCGCAAAAATGAATGAAAACATCGTCTCACTTTTAGTATCACAATATATCAAATAGGGATATATTGTATATATATATTGTATTGGTGAAATTCTGGCGAAGCGCCTCATGATTTATATCTTGAGAGGCGCTATAGAAATGAAATTTTCTTCTTTTTCTTTTTTCTTCTACGATACGTATCACGATACAGGGGAAACAATGCCACATATTACAGTTAGGGCTGGGCGATATGGCCTAAAATCAATATCACGATATATTGAGGATGTCACCTCGATAACGATAAATGGACGATAACTACATATGCGCAGAAACAAAAGTTGTCCTCTAGATGGGGCTGTCACATGTATTTTGTTGATTCATATTTTTACGTGACTCAAGGTGGTACAGCTTCTTAAAGGGACGTGAACGTTACCAACCTACTCACATTTTCATTTTTTAATTATCAAATTTATTGACGTGAGAAAAATTATCTCGATAAAAGTCAGAAATTTAAATATTGATGCATTTTTGATCTATTGCCCAGCCGTAATCACGATCTATTGCGAAACATTCAGGCAGACAATATCAGCGTTTTTTTTAGACTGAAATGATTGTAGGAAAATTCAAGAAACAGTCCAAACTGATGCGTAACATGTTTAACATCAGGTATCTGAACCATGAAGCCTGATTTATACTTCTCCGTGAGCTCCGCAATGGAGAGACGCACATTGAGTGTCAGAAAGGTTTTCACATTCGAACTTCTGTTCAGGCAGCAAAGCAATTTCCCACCAGGACAGCAGAGGGCGTAGCGCTGTTCTGTGGTATCCTGCCACCATATCACTCGTGTATCTGGTCCCCGATAGTGTATTTACTAATGTCTTTATGTACTTCAGAAACTTTATAACACGGACAAACTTGTCCTTCATTCTCCTCCACCTCTTCATGCGGCCGCCACCTCCAAACCCACTTTTACCGTTGTTTCTGTACTTGTTCACTCACGGGTGAATAAATGTTTTTATTTTCAGACTTTTTCCACGATGTGTTCTTCAATCTTTTCTGGGTCTGCTGCTAAATATCTGTTTACTTTTTAACAGAGCTACAGCGGTGCTGGTGACGAATATACAGGAAGCGGCGTCCTGACTAATCACAAGCTTGTGTTCTCCGTCACTTTCGATGGCTGTTTAAAATTTTGGCCATGTCTCCGTCACCCTCCGTGAGCCTGTCAGAGAGCCCTCGCGTCGACGCATAAAGGCGTTGTGTGTTTTCGCATCGCCGCAGATGGAGAAGTATAAACCAGGCTTACATTTCTGCACACTGCTGCCAACTAGCGGCTGGTGTTTGAATTGCACCAAAAGAAAAGAAAATACACAAATGTTTGCATATAAATTCTTCCAAAAATGTGATCCATGGCTTTGGAATATCGATATAATATCGCAAGAAAAAAATATTGCGATATATTGCCATATCGATATTTTCTTACCTCCCCAATATCGTATCACGTCGGTACACACCCCTGCTCGCAACATTATTGACAGTTATGTAAATTTTACAACCTAACTGCAACATAACCTCACATATGTTTATGTTTATGTATTTAGCAGACGCTTTTGTCCAAAGCGACTTACAAGTGATAAACAACATTTTGCCCTTGAGGCTAACAACAATAGTAACAACAACAAATTGACTTCAGTCATGGAGAGGAGGGAACAAGGAGTGGACAGTAGAGAGGGGGGACGGGTGCAGGCAAGGTGCTAGTTAAGAAGATGCTCTCTGAAGAGCAGGGTCTTCAGGAGTTTCTTGAAAATAGAAAAGGAAGCCGCAGTTCTGGTAGTGTTAGGAAGGTCATTCCACATTTGTGGAACGATGCATGAGAAAAGTCTAGATTGTCCTGAGCGTGGTGTAGGCACTGCTAGTCGACGATCCTGTGATGACCGGAGCGGCCGGGCCGAGACGTAAGCCTTTGCAAGAGGATTCAGGTAGATGGGAGCCGTACCTTCTCGGACTTTGTATGCTAGTGTTAGCAATTTGTAGCAAAAGTAACGAGAACAGCAAGAAATAATAAAATGTACCACGGTGTAGTTAGAAGCCTGAATCATACATTTTGCTGCTGTTTCACGTGACTGCGTATTTGGAAAACTGTTTGGCCGTCACCTGACAACAGCGCCACCTGCAGGAAGCTTTTCATGCTGTTTTGTCCA